>NC_140231.1:1278891-1356391 GCF_951802725.1 Rutilus rutilus
ATAATTTGGCATGTTTCATTGCATTATTATCAGGAATAAAACAATCAACTCCAAGCACAAGTATGCAATATGCTTACAAAAACGATTTTATAATATTTGAGATGTAAATTTTCCTTGGCCGGACATCAGTTTTGGCCACTACTAAATATAGAACCTTTTGAGTGTGCATAACAATGCAAATGTAGAGTTATGTGAAAAGCTTGACTTTTTGTGAATGTCTCAGTATTTGCTGTGTCTCTTTTCTGTGTTCTCCAGCAGAGTATTTGCACAAAGAGTCACACGATTAATGCATGTATTTGCTCGTTTGATTAGAAATATGGCAGAAACTTAAATAATAGCATTTTATTGTTAAAGTGCTCCTATTATGCTGTTTTAAAGTTTCCTAATGTTGTTTTGGAGTCTCCTACAACAGGTTTACATGCATCAAAGGTCAAAAAACAATTTAATTTCCTCATAATATACATTTGCACATCACCACATTTTCAATGATTCTCAAACGACTCGTCAGACGAATCAATCTCTCTAAATCCCGCCTTTCCGTGAGCTACTCTGCTCTGATTGGTCAGACAGCTCAGTCTGTTGTGATTGGTTTACCGCGTACAGCGCGTCGAAAACAAAAACGCCCATTGCCATAACAACGTCAGCTGTCCTGAGGCTTCCTACACCGTAAACTAAACACAGTAACGAACAATGACGTCGATTTTACCATATCAATGCGAGCGCGAGTCCGACGACGAAACATTGGAAGAATTAGTTATTCAACCCGAACCTCCATCGCAAGGACGACTCGAGCAGGACTCCGTGTTTCTCAGTGATACACTACTCAGAGTATTTTGTAATATATTGCGGTGAACACGTGGAAACTTCATTATCGTGAATGACTGATGTAACCAACGCATTCTCATCCTAGGGCGTCATATACTGACACTTTTGACATTTCGTCTACATCCAACGCACATGGCACCCTTTAGCGTCAATATGACACGCACAGAGCTTTGTTCAGTTATGGGTAGGTTTAGGTCTGGGGTAGGGTTAGGGTTAGACCGCTAGGAGGCGCCTTCTGGCCCATATCTATCTGCGTCTCATATTGACGCTAAAGGGTGCCATGCGCGTTGGATGTAGACGAAATGTCAAAAGCGTCAGTATATGACGCCTTTGGATGAGATCGGGTGATTTTGAACACCATCTTTCAAGAGCAAGTGGTTTGCGAATCCTGCATTGAACTCCGAGATTTGAGAATCAGTCGTCAGTGAAATAAAGGTAACACAGCAAGAGTTTAGGATTATACTGCTGTGATATCGTGGTAAAGATGAACTTTAACCACTGATTCTCCACATGCTTGTCCTTGGGCAGTGAAAAAAAAAAATCACTTCTACAATTCAATTCTACAAACATATTGTAGAGCACAGCGTCTCCTCGACATGATGCTGTCCAGTCTCCACAAGAATCAGCTGCAGTGTTTGGGGTTCAAGGTTTCCCTGGTGTCTGCGTGCGCTATATACTAATGTTTGGTCTTGACGTCACAACGAAACGGCTTATGACTCGTTTGAAAAACAATTCATTTCATTGACTCTACTTTTGAAAGACAATAACTTAATATACAGTGTACTTTCAGATTTAAAACTTTGCCGGATGTTTTCATTCACTTAGAGCTGTTACACACCACATGAAAGGTCATTTTCCAAAATCCATAACAGGGGCTTTTAAAAGAAGGTCATTACTGGGTTCAAACTACTTTAGATTTTAAACCCCAGATCTTGATGTGGTCTCAGACTCTTGGCCCCAATGTGTTTTGTATTTAAATATGAAAAGGTCATCCAGTATTTGTCTTGTGGTAAGACTGAGATGTTTGGGCTGACTTTTGTTGGTTATGAGTTGGTTTTTGTCATGCGGAAATCAAACACAACCATTTATATAAGTAAAGTTCACAACATAATTTCGGGAGGAGTGAACCCATCTAACCTTTCAATTAACTGCGGGAGCATATAAGCATATGAGCATATAAGCAATATCACCTTGCTCCGTTATCAGCCGTTCTGGCGTCCCTCCACCTCCCCAGCTCCACTAACATAATTTAGGCATCTTGTTACCAATCTCATCATCCGAGCGTTAGCAGTCCCACTGGGGGGTTTATCTAAGCTGCTTCCTCGAGCCTCTCCACTGCGGACAGCAAGCCAAATACGCCAATAAAACCAATTTATTAGCTTAAAGATTATATGGGCAAAGGACCTCGAAAAAAGCAGTATACTATTTTAAAGTGGATATTATATCATATGGACCTGCCGCTCACTCGCTCACTTTCTCCTGTTAGGTTTGCCGTTTCGAGTGGATACTGTGCCTTGTCTCTGAACACGTCCAGTCTGCATGGCAACATCTTCCTGAACTGCTTCTTGTCCGCAGTGGTGGAAGTGCCGGCACTCCTCATGGCCTGGCTGATGCTCCGCCGCTTGCCCCGCCGCCTCTGCTTGTCCTCCACCCTGTCCCTCGGGGGAGTGCTGCTTCTCTTCATACACCTCATTCCACAACGTGAGACATTTAACTGTAATCTGGTATGCAAGATACTCATTAAAAGATCAGTTTCAGCAGGGTTATTGAATAGAAGTGTTCACTTTTGATTGTGTTTAACCCTTACGCTGTGTTGAAAACCCTGTAACGCTTTTTGTTTCAGACAAAAATGACCGGCCTTTTAAAAATATCTTATAAATCTCTAGTTATGCTATATTATCACCAAATATTACATCTTTTTGTCAGCTTGTTTCAATTAGGACAGGTTTGGTGTTTCTCTTTGGAACTGATTGATCGTAGGCCTCATTGATCTGATAAAGTGTGTGTGTGTGCATGCGTGTGTGTGTTTGTGTTTGTGTGTGAGTGTGCCTGTGTGAGTGTGTGTACAGGTTTATATTACATTGTAGGATCCAAACACGAGGGACTAAATTATGGGGTTTTTTTGAAAATGTAGAATTGCAGAAAGTTTTCAGTGGTGGGGAGGTTTAGGGATACCGTTACGGGATATAAAATACAGTTTGTACAGTATAAAGATCATTACGCCAATGGGAAGTCCCCACAAAGAGAGGTAAACCGAGTATTTGTGTATGTGTGAGTGTCAGTGTGTGTGTGTGTGTGTGTATGAGAGTGTCCGTGTGCGTGCGTATGTGTGTTTATGTGTGTGTGTGGTCCTGGTAAACCCTATGTTATGGGAACAAAATAGGAAAACAGCTTATAACTGTCAGTAACACTAGTCCCACCACACGAGCTCCAAGCCGTCCAAGAGCTCAAGGTCTGGTAAGGTCAGCCTGACATCATGCCAGACATTATCTTTAAGGAAATACTGGCACAAGAAAACAATAGTTTCCTCGCCTCATGACCTCATGTCACTCATGACCTAAGGGAGTTGTCTTAAGGGGCCCGCTATCAGGGGGAGACAGCTTCACCCTTAGTGACTCATGAAGGGCCGTCTGCTTGTAAACTCAACCTGTTGGCAGGCAGCCACACTTCATGAAACATAAGGAAACGGCCTACTTAGAAATCCACCACTAGGGGGGCGGCATGTCTTGAATACATGTAGGGTGATCTGGTTCAACCCCTAAAATGCTCCACCCCGTCTGAATATGTTTTCTTCCAGGACTTCTCCACCTCAGAGCGGTGTCTGCTAGATCGGATGACTCTTTTAGAGAAAGCACATTCGCATCTAGCAGCCCTCAAAAACTATTCATATCCATACCTCGGATCAAATATTATGTGATAATATTTGGTGATAATATAGCATAACGAGCGATATAAGCTATTTTTGTAGGCTGGTCATTTTTGACCTGGAACAAGTGTAACAAGATGGGGAAAAATGACTAAAAATTACAACAATTTTGAGTAAGTAGGTATACCCTTGTAGAGTAAAGTCAGTAAGTTTTAGTCCAATACCGTAATATTAACTAGCATTTTGGGGGAAAAGAAAATCCTCTCCAGGTCAAAATGACCAGAACACAAGCTGAGGGTTAAACTAATTAATTGTCCAGCATTTGCTGGATTTTCTGACGAACTTTGGCATGACAGCATGTTTAGAGGATTTGTCTGTCTAACGATGTGTTTGATCCTTGATGGTCTTCCTCGTTTTTCTGTCTCGCAAATATCTAAACATTCTTAAATCATGATACATTTATCATAAATTAAACTTATGTAAATTTTCAATCATTTACTTGAGAAGTCACATATTGAGTCTTATTTTTCTGAAATGCAAATGTATGAAAAATAAGTTAAGAAGTAAAATATCTGGCAATGGAGTCAGAAAAAAGAATCACATTTTCCCTTTGAATTAAGGAGTTTTCTGACCCCATCGGCAGATATTTGTTCTGGTTTTAAGCATAAACTCACTTAATTTTGACACATTTTTCAGAAAATATATCTCGAGTCATTTTGCTTCTCAAGTAACAGTCTCTTGTTTTAAGAATGTTGAGATATTTGTACTTGAAAACGAGACACTGAGGAAGAGTATCATTTTTTTTGCAGTATTCGGTCAACTTTGGATGTTATGTTTTGTCTCTTTTAACCTGTAGATATGAGTTCTGTCACCATTGCTCTGGTGATGCTGGGAAAGTTCGGTCTGTCGGCAGCGTTTTCGATCGTGTACCCAGCGACCGCTGAGCTGTACCCCACCGTCGTGAGGGGCTCGGCTTTGGGAACCTGCTCCATGGCATCCAGAGCCGGCAGCCTTTCCGCACCATACTTCATCTACTTAGGTCTATAATCTCTTCTATCTCATCCCATAAATCAATGATGTAGCAAGTGTATCTTGATTTAAGAATGTTTAGATATCTGTACTGGAAAATGACAAACAGGCAATCTGTTCTCTAAACCAGGTTTCTATTCAAATGATGTAGACGGAGAAAACACTTCAAGGTTTATTTCACCTGAAAATGATCATTTCTCTCATCCTTTACTCGCCCTCGTGTCACTCCAAACACATATGTATATCTATTTTAACATAGATATTTTGAAGAATGTTTGGGTCCAACAAGAGTTTTACTGAGGCATTTTCAAAATATTTCAACCAATTTTCTGAATTTCAGCCAGAGCAGAATTTTATTTTATTTTTAAAGCACATTTCAATACAACCAAGGTTGCCCAAAGTTCTGTACATCAATAATAATAATAAATAATAATAATAAAACAAACATACAACAAGGTAATGGCAAAAAACAACGCACACCTAAGAATTAATGAATACATTGAACATGCGACCTGGATCCGGATGTTGTCCACGTACACATTGAAAACACAAGTGTGAACGCGCTTCCGATCGGGATGTTATCCGATCAGCGAGTCCAGGTTCAGGTTCGGATCTCAGTGTAATGTAAACGCAGTCCAGCCAGTCAAGCGTCTCTTGTTGTTTCGCTGCAGGAGGCTACTACAGGTCTCTGCCGTACATCCTGATCGGCAGTCTGAATGTCCTCTCCGGGTTGCTCTACCTTCTTCTTCCGGAGAGTTTCGGATCTCCTTTACCCGAGGCTATCAGTCAAATGCAGACATTACTTTGGTAAGCCAGACAAGAGCAGCACCCCCTGCTGTTTGCTGTAGCATTAGCAGTCCACTACATTTACTAAAGATTTGCTTGTATAAAAACACATGCAGACTTTATGGTACCCACAGAAATGAAATGAAGTGTTATTTAGTGCAGCATGGTCACATTTATCCTTTAAATGTGGGAGTGTCCAACATATTTGCATGCAGGGCTGATAACGCAAATATTTCATAACCATGTTCATGCAATGTAAATCACAGATGTACTTAATAATGTACCAGGTTCTACTTTGGAGCCTGTTTTTCTATATTGTCTTTTATTTTATTTAAATAAGATAATTATTGAGAAGTGATACAGTTTTCAGTTATTTGACATTTGTGTGATATTGCACCGGGATGAACTCACTTTTGTTGTGCACTGTAAATAATTATATTATGTTTGTTTCTTCCAGGTGTAAAAGAAGGCATTCTACTTGCAGTTCAAGCAGCAGTAAATGTGAAGAGGAGTATGAGTCTGAACGCTTATAGTGGATCATAAGGATTATTAATGATTATGAGGGATTATAAAAGCTCTGTAAACTAACTTTTGATTTCCACAGTAAAAAAGGCAGAACTTTTTATAACTTTTGGAATAGAGCCTCTATTTGTAATAACTATTTCTGTAAAATATGATACGGTTCATGTTCTTTGGTCCTAAATGTGATAAAGGCTACACACAGTTTGTAAGTAACAATACATTTTTCCTTTTGACACAACTTTTCAAACATATTTCTTTCTCTCTTTTTCTGTGTGTGAGTGCGTGAGTTTGTTTACTTTTATCTTTTTCATTATTTGGGTTAATGAAAAGTTGACGTAGGCTGTTAGAGATGTTAGTAGTCTGCAGGCAGGGAGTAATGTAGACACTCAACGAAAAATATATTCTAACGGGTTGGTAATGTTCACATTAAGTTTTGAAAATGTTATTTCTGAATGTTCACTGAACGACCATTTAAAAAAAAAAAAAATCTTGGTTATGGAATGTTAAAGGAACATTCCATTTTATCATTCTATTAAGATTATGGGAACGTAACTTTAGAATGTTTTGAACATTACGAAAAAATAACATAAAAAAAAGGTCCAGCACTTGATAATGTATAATGATTGTGAGGAAACCTTTGAAAGAATGTTCTATTAACTTTGAGAAACTTGCCAGAACGTTAGTGTCACGGATGTGTGTAGTAAATATCCACAAAGAGATGCATGACGATAGGATAGCTCAGGCACTACACCTGAACATAACATCAACACAAGACTCTGAACAGAGGAGATCTGAAGGCTTAAACACACAGGAGGATGATCAACAGAACGGGGAACAGGTGACAACCAATTAGGAACCATGACAACTGATGAATGACTAGAACTCAGGTAAATGGTGACAGTTAAAACTAAGGGTCTGTTTGCATTTAAAAATGTAAAGCTTTTTATGCGTTTTGGCCATTCGTTTACATGACGACGGCGTTTTGTGTGCCTGAAAACGCAAACTTTTGAAAACGGGTCTCGAAGTGCAAGTTTTTGAAAACGGTCTCTGTGTAAACAACAAAAAGCATGAATCTCCGAAGCCGATGACGTCATGCACATGCGTATTACGTGTTCAGTCTGTAGTGTTTCATCGCCATCTACTGGCCTGGCAGCAGAATACAGCGTTTTTTTCCCAGAGCAAAAGGCTTGTTGGACTTCATGCAGCTCTACACCGATTGGTGGCTGACTTGAAGCAGTGCATGCCGGGGAGACATTTTGTCCGACTTGATACAGCGCCGACACCACGTCACTGTGACCTTTGACATCAGAGTCCAGCGAGAGCGATTCGAGAGCAGCCGGATGACTCAGCCAGAGCAGTTTATAGGTTTTTTTGTTGTTGTTGTTGTTTTTTATTGCTAAGAACATACATAATCAATGCCAGGGGTAAATACAATTGAGAGTACAATTACAGGTTACGAAATCAGGAAAATATCATACAAATGACACAGTTTTAAGGGCTTTAAAGATGCTGGATGTGAGGAGAGTATCCAGGTATGATTTAAGTTCCTTACAAAAAATGTAAAAGTAGGTCTTAGCACCCTGGAATTTAAATTCGTGCAAGAACAAATTCGCTAGAAGAATAATTAAGTTTATCTATTGGTCCTTTACATCTTTATCAAAGTTGTGCTGACCAAATAAAACATCTTTGTATAGCGAATAAAAACTCTGTGATGTGAATGTGTGTACAAAGATACAGAAATCCTTCCAAAACAGACTTATATGTGTGCAAAGAGATGAGAGATAGATGTGTCTTCAGCACCACAAAATAACATAAAGAGTCAATATCAGGAAACATCTTTTTTAAGAGCTTCACAGGATAAAAACGATGAAGTCATTTGTACGACACCTCTTTGATCTTATTGGTTATTAAACAAAGTCCACACTTTCTTCCTTGGAATATCGACAAACTGGCCATTAGAGAAAACTGGCCATTAGAGTTAGAGAAAAAACTAATATTCCCAATCATGGTCTCAAAAGGATGAGCTACTGACAAAGAAATCAGGGATCTCTGAGTCTCTGAGAAGAGTTATTGCTTCATAAGAGTGACAGCTATATTATACTTGTTAAAGGGGTGATATAATGCCCTTTCACAAGATGTAAAATCAGTCTCTGATGTCCCCAGAGTGTGTGTGTGAAGTTTTAGCTCAAAATACCCCACAGATATTTTTATATAGCATGTTAAAATTGTCACTTTTTGAGGGTGAGCAAAAACGCACCGTTTTGTGTCTGTTCCTTTAAATGCAAATGAGCTGCTGCTCCCGCCACAGGGGGCGGAGCTTCAACAGCTTGCACCCTCACACACACACGCACTGAACATTTCAAAAACTTTTAGCCTTTTATGTTCAAACCAGATTCAGACAATGATGGAGAGACTCAAGAAGAAGTGACAACATGTAGAAGCAACAGGACATTTCTGAATGGTTAGTTGATGAGTTTATGTAGTTTATGTGTAGTTATCTTCTAGTCATTGATTAGCATATTCTGTCTTGATAATCTATAAATCGTGTTCAGGGGGCGGGGTTTATGTAAATTCTAGGGTCGGTGATGTCACTAACCCGGGAGGAATGTGGTGTAGTCTCTACCAGCCGTTTGTTGTAGTCCTTAAAAAGTGATTTCTTTAAAAGCAAATATCTCCCTTTGCTCTGAACTTTGAGCGCTGTAACTTTGCAGATGTTGTTTATGCTCAAACAGCAACATTACACACTAACTACAGTTAGAAAAGTCAAATCATAATCAACCACCCCTTTAAAAACTCTAAATAGGAATACAAGAGTCCATCAGCACTGATTAAATGAGAGACCAAAATAATAATATTATTAAACCAATCTGGGTTATTTTTATAAAGAATATCACAATTGTTCCAAATAAAGTAGCCTACCGCTAAAATTGTGTTTTATAGATTAGTTGCCAGGCCAAAAGCACTAGTTTATGAAAATGTGCATTCAAAACAGGTAAATATAGTTTCTGCGCGAACTTAAACTAGAATTGTTTAGCGTTTCATAAAGATAATGATTTTTTTATTAGTTGTGCATTTGTCAATGACTAAATTATGGAGCTAAAAGAGTCTCAAAAAAGATAAATGCACAAACTGCATTCACATGCACACACAGGATACAACAATCATACAAAATGATTGCAGACATTTACCTCATGTAGTGGCCTATATAAAGCACAGCAAACTTCAACTCGTCGTATAAATTGTAGGCCTAACTTGCGATCCTTTAAAACGGTGTCTTTTACTAATTGTTATAAATTGTTGAATGCAGTAAATGAAATAAACATGCATAAATGTATCTGTGGGCTAAAAAAAATTGTATATGTATATATATATATATATATATATATATATCCTGGTGTGATTGTTCATGAATGTGTTGCTTTAATACATAAGTACAATTTGTATTAAACAAAATTGTATGGACAAAAGTGTATAAATTGCTTTTGGTACATACAGTTACTGTAAATGAGAAAAACACTTAACATTATATTTTACAGAATTGCAACCAATTTGATGTTCACAAAAAATATATATTTAAAAATATATGATTGTTTTGATTGCAAAATGTGCTTGACCTGGTTTTGATATGATAATATATACAATACTGTTCAAAAGTTTGGTAATAGTAAGGTTCTTTATGTTTATGTTCACCAAGAAATTTATCTGAAAAACAGTAATAATGTTAAATATTTTTATCAACTTTTTTCTATTTTGATGTTTAAATGTATTTATTGTGATGGCAGAGCTCATGACTCCAGATTTCAGTGTCACACGACCCTTCAGAAATCATTCTAATACTGATTTGCTGCTCAAGAAACATTTCTGATTATTATCACAGTTATGCTGAGAAACTTATCACTGCTCAATGAAGTGTGGAGGAAATCATTATGCAACATATGTTTTCAGGATTGTTTATAAATAGCAAGTTCAAAAGAACAACATTTATTTGAAATAGAAATGATTTGTAACATTATAAATGTCTTTGCTGTCATTTGTGATCAATTTAATGCATCCTTGCTTGCTATAAAAGTATAACATTTCTTAAAGGGGTGATGAACTGAGAAATCAAAATTTCCTTGAGCTTTTGACATATAAGAGATCATCATACTATAATAATATCCTGTAAGTTTCAGAACTGAAAACTACCTTGTTAGTCCAATAAAAGCTTTTATAGACATCAGGCTCAGCAAACGACTCGTTTTTCAAAGTGGGGAACTATGACGTCAAAGAGGATAAAACACCGCCTCCACAAAAGAAGATCAACGCCTACTTCAACACGGCCTGTTTAGCCCCGCCCACCGATTCGCCCAAACATGCTAAATAACATAGGACGACATGATAATTGCTAAACTGGATCGAGCTATTTCCAAGCAATAAACATGCTGTTCACTAAATATTGTGCAGTGCCTGTTTGTGGAAGAAGACAGTCTGCATAAGCTTCCTTCGGATTCCAGCATGGTTAAACTTTATTAAATCAGTCAATCACAATTTCCCGACACAGATCTGCCAGCAACATGTAAGTAACCATGTGTATTCTAATGCCTGATCTGCGATCAGTGATTTCTGTGTAAATTATTCAAGTTCAGATATTTCTCTTAAAATTGTTCAATACTGTTTATGCATCAGTGACAAAACAATCAACTTCACATAATTTCTCGTAGTATTATGAAAATAATCTTTTTTAAACTGTTATTAAATTATACACAGAAAGCGATCAAAGAACGATCCCTTTCCAATCGCCCAAGCTGTCAATCAAACAGCACAGCGCGAGCCGCGAGAGCTTAACTGGACACTTGCCAAACTCGTGATGAAATGATGACACTGTTACACTACACAACGAAGCTCTTACTGTGTATTCACATCGTGTTTGCATTGTGATTTGGTGTAAGCATTTGTGAGAGTGCAAAAATTGCGTTGCAATGATAAGATCTTTATTCACGCGATCAACAGACTGTCTGTCATCTGCTCAGTCAGTGCTCATCATGCTGCAACCTTTCATGTGATGGAATAGATTTAAATATAATGCTTTAAACGATACTTTTCACGATTTGTTAATCTCGATAACTGTAATAGTAAAAACGTAGTAAAAGTTTTCGAGTTCATGTAATACTAGCTATTTCATATGCAAGCATGTCAGCCAATCACAGCAGTGGGCGTCTGCACTGCAGTCTCACAGCAGCCAATCACAGCAGTGGGCGTTTGCACTGCAGTCTCACAGCAGACACGCCCCTTAAAACAGAGCTTTCAAATCTGAGGCTGAAATCAGGCTTGGAAAAATGGCTTTTATTTATAAATTATGACAATTTTTGATGTAAAAATCATACTAACATTATAAGGGCACCCCAGGCAACATTATAAAATAATAAAACAATCCAGTTCATGACCCCTTTAAATCATAGTGATTCCAAACTTTTGTAATGCGAATCTGAAGTGATGAAAATGCCAGATTGTCATGTTTTAACATCGATCCAACAAAGGTTTTTATTTTTCAAGAGTCAAGTCCGAAGTGCCTCTAATTGAAGCCCAGTTAAGAACATACATGTTTATGAAACTTTATGACTTGTAAAAAATGTTGAATGAGTGTTTGTTGTGCAATAAAATAGATAATGCATTTGTATCAATGATCATCATTGTGCATCCAGGTATACAGTGAAACACATGGTCAAAGAAGAAACAGATGACAAAGAGAAACAGTGTAGGAAGCAAAATGTTTATTAGGCCATCGATATGGTTGTGGACGTTATCTCAGTCATTGCCAGAGATGACACAGTTTTAAAGCTTCATAAGGTAAGGTATCAGAAGAGCATAGCAATAAATAAATGAAATAAATTCAGCAACATTTCTCTGTGACTTTACATTTTTTGATGCGTGTGTGTAAATGCGTTTTGCACCATATTCACTGCAGCAAAAATGTGAGCGCACGAGTTTATTAATTTGTGATTTGTAGAATGTGATTTGTGAACCTGCAATGAAGAATTTGAGAAGGTGTAACTGTTGTGTTTGTGGGAGAGAGAGAGAAAAGTCTACAAGTTTGCAACCCTTAAAACATTTATTTTAAGGTGACGTAGTTGCACATTACTTACTATAGTAATAACAGTAAATTATGCATAGAAACTAACCCTAAACCAAACCCTAACCGTAACTCTATAGTATGTAAATGTAGTTAATTAATAATATGTCTATCATGTTTAAAATTGAATGTCTAGATAGACACACAGCAAAGCTTGGATTTTTTTTCTCTGAAATTCTGCTCATGAAATTACAAAGGTCACTGAGTTGCTTATTTCTTGAATCCATTATGATTCAAAGATTAGCATCTGATGTAATGATTGTTAAGCGATCCCTTGGTCAGCAACTGGACTTTAAACAGCCAATGAGGTGAACCTTTCCGAAGTGTATCATAAACATTCCAGTCCAGATTTGTGTGTTTGGGAGGGGTTACAAGCATGTGCAAAACTGAATGAAAGAAGAAAGAGGACATTGCTAACAGCGGAGAAAAATGAGAGATTATGATGAAATCACTTCTTTTCTGGGAACATGGGGTCCATTCCAGCTGACTGTTTTCTTTGCATTAGCTATAAGTATCCTTCCAAATGGTTTTGTGGGCGTCTACATCGTTTTTGTGGGTGATACGCCACCTCACGAGTGTCTGATCCCTGAGGAGTACAACATCAGTGACGTGTGGAGAGAAGCCGCAATCCCAACAGTGATGCAAGATGGCGTTTTAAAGCGCAGTTCCTGCTCCAGATACAACATGGAAACACTGAGAAATTTTACCATGCTTAACTACACCCCAAATGTGGATGTCAATGTCAGTGAGATAGAGATCGAGTCCTGTATGAATGGCTGGAACTACAGTAAAGTGATTTACGAGTCTACGACAGTGACAGAGGTCAGTCGGCAGGTTGTTTGTATGGTGATGTACTATTGCTGTACAGTCTAATGTCCAACTGACCAAACTTGAGATAAATGTGGATGATCCTTTGAAGATCATTTCAAGTAACTTTGATTGGGGGAAACAATAAGCGTTTCTGGCTTGCTTCTGCCCAGAGGAAACATGTATTGCTCAGTGGTTGCTTTCCATAAGCTTAGGAGACTTAGTTGTGATTCTCAAATATCTCTCATTTTAGTATGAAAAGAGTCTCAGTTATTTCTCTTAAAATTCCTTAGGAGAAATAAAAATAGGCACAAATGAGACATGAGTAAGTTCTGAGAGAAAGGAGTGCAAAATGAGAATGCCTCTGAGAAACATGGGAGATCTCTTTATTGCCTTGCAAAGGTTGCTCTTTATTATTATTACTGTTATTTTTTATGACATAGGGGTTTTGCACCTTTAAAGAGTTATTTCACCCAAAAATGAAAATTCTGCCATTAATTACTCACCCTCATGTTGTTCCAACCCCATGTTGTGTCAGCTTAACTGAATCCTTCAAATCAATAGCATTTCTTAAGTTAACTACTGTAATGTGTTCATTGGGAACACTTTTTTAGTTAACTTTACCAAATGTTTTAACTTATTTGTTAACATATAGTAATCTGTACTATTCCCATAATATTCCTTGTTTGCTCAGAAAACACACTTTAAGATTTATTGATTGGTTCGATTTTATAAATTGGGCAATTTTTTAATAGACTTTTCACTAATTTCCACCACTTCTGCAGTTATTTTTCTGTTTGCATTCACTCATTTCCCAAAGTCATCTTAAATGTTGAATTGTCAATACAACTGAACATTTATAAGCTGACTTCAAAAATTGATGTTGATTTTCCTCAAATGTTTTGTTTAAACTCGCCATTATGGTGATCAGTGTTCACTTTGGTTGGGCACCTGTAACTTTATTTATATTATTGTAATTCTCTACCTACTGAAGCAGCGATGCAACAAGAAATCACAGTTATTTGGTTTCAAAGGAAGGGAAGTTATAATATATATGTACATGGGTGTCGGAACCATTGTATATGGGTGGGACAAGACACACCCACTTTTTAAGACCAATGATATTGAACCCACTTACTTTTACCGTCTCTGATTCAGCGCATTTGTCTTTTCATAGCGCCATCAGTCAAAATCCATTCCACTTGAGGAATTCCCTAATAAATTAAACTCCATTTCCGCTGAATAGCTACATTAAATTTCTCAACGAGCCGCAACTGACGAAAGTAACCGCCCGTTATACCCTTCCAGTCAAATATTGCGTTGCAAACATCAATAACAGCTTTAAGTTGTCATTGCTGCCAAATGAGCATGGTATTAACGGGATAATCCACGGATAGCTGTGCATTTAATGCACGACGTGGAGGCAAAGAACCGCCCGACGTGAAGTGGAGTTTAGTTTACTTGTTTTAATTTAAAGGCACCAGAATACATGAAATGGTATTTAACAGTTACTCCAGTAAACATTTTTCTGGGGGAGGACCCACCCACTTTTTTTTTTCTTCTGACGCCCATGTATATATATATATTTATGTATATATATATATTTATGTATATATATATATATATATATATATATATACACATTAACTTTAAGTTACTTTTCTGTGTTTGTGTATTTCAGTGGGACTTGGTTTGTGAAAATGAGTACAAAGGCCCACTGACCTCATCTATATACTTCTTTGGTGTGTTGTTGGGGACCTTTCTTTCAGGACAGATGTCTGACAGGTTAGCGCCCACAATCCAAGTGTTAGCTCTCAAATCTTCACATAAAATACACTAATGGTTAATAGAGCTGACAGCTAAGCTAAACTTTTAATATGTGGCATTCAAATATGACTCTAAAATGATAAAATATGATATATTTGATATGTGCAGGTACGGCAGAAAACCTATACTTTTTGCCATGATGGCTATGCAGACAGTGACCATCATAATCCAGATGTTTTCTCCAAGCTGGGAAATCTTCACTGCCATCTACTTCCTTGTGGGATTTAGTGGTTTTTCTAATTATGTTGTAGCATATGTCCTAGGTAAAACAATGAATTACAATCATGCACGATGTCAAAAGTCATCTGTGTCTCTTCTCATCTGATGAAAATGCATTCCTCTTGATGAACAGGTTGTGAAATTCTGAGTCCAGCGAGTCGGGTGGTGTTCGGTTCTCTGGGTGTCTTCATGGGATCTGGAATCGGTCTGATGCTCTTTCCATTAGCAGCTTATTTCATCCGCAGCTGGCGATGGCTGGTGCTCACGAACGCCCTCACTGGAGTCCTGTATCCACCGCTGTGGTGGTGAGTGTGTGCAGAGACGAAGTTAAAGCCACAGAGAATTAGAAAGAAAGATCAGGTGTGAAGAATTAAGATAACACATGAAGAAAGATATTTCATAGTAACATCAAACGGCTATAAACCAGGGACAAGCAGGAGATCATTAAGAGTGTTGGGGAAAGTTACGCATTTGAAAAGTAATGCATTACAATATTGCATTACTCCCATTACTGGGCTTGTTTTTTTAACAAAAAAGTTATATTTTTGGGCAAATGGAAAGACCCTTTCACACCAAAAGTGAAATAATAATCCTCAGGCTGAAGGAAATGTCCAGTAGAGGGCGCCGCTCAAGCAAGCCTTTCAGCTGCAGTTATTCTGGATAACAAAAGAATAGGATGCAGGAGAAAAAAGTTTAACACTTACTTATAAAACAACACTAATAAAAACAAAAAAAATCTACAGTCATTTTATCTTATGGTTTAACTGAATTGCTTATTGACTGCAACAAGAGAGCTGTCAGTCAATAAATGGGAAAACACAGTAACTTGCATTACTTAATTGAAAAAGTAACTAAATTTTGTTGTAAATTTTAAAAGTAATGCATCCTTTACTAGTTACTTGAAAAAGTAATCTGATTACGTAACTCAAGTTACTTGTAATGAGTTACACACAACACTGGTCAATCCAATCACATATAGTGTGGACATATGGTATTTCATATGTCTCAGGAGGATAGTTATTAGTTAATATTTTGAGACTATGTGTGCAGCCCCACTTCATATTAGGTGTTATTAGGTGTTATATTAGTAGCTACTTTGTGTCCCTAACAAAAGCGATCATAAATTGAGAAAAGTCCCCCTGTGGTGAAAATCAAACTTTTAAATGTTGTTTATAAGTCTATGTGGTGTTTTTAATATGCTTTAAGAAAAATCATGTGTAAATTCATAAGTCGACACCATTGCTGAGTATTTTCTCCTTAAAACTGCAAAAAGGGGTGTTGTAATGCCCTAGATGTAAGATGTAAAATAAGTCTCTGATGTCCCCAGAGTGTGTGTGTGAAGTTTTAGCACAAAATACCCCACAGATATTTTTATATAGCATGTTAAAATTGTCACTTTTTGAGGGTGAGCAAAAACACAACGTTTTGTGTGTGTTCCTTTAAATGCAAATGAGCTGCTGCTCCCGGCACAGGGGGCGGAGCTTCAAGAGCTTGTGTGCTTTTAAGTTTCAAAAACTTTTTGTCTTTTATGTTCAAACCGAAGTCAGAAAGATGGAAGAAGTGACAACATGTAGAAGCAACAGGACATTTCTGAATGGTTAGTTGATGAGTTTATGTAGCTGATGTGTAGTTATCTTCTAGTCATTGATTAGCATATTCTGTCTTGATAATCTATAAAGCGTGTTCAGGGGGCGGGGTTTATGTAAATTCTAGGGTTGGTGATGTCACTAACCCGGGAGGAATGTGGTGTAGTCTCTACCAGCCGTTTGTTGTAGTCCTTAAAAAGTGATTTCTGTAAAAGCAAATATCTCCCTTTGCTCTGAACTTTGAGCGTCGTAACTTTGCAGATGTTGTTTATGCTCAAACAGCAACATTACACACTAACTACAGTTAGTGGACTAGACGACATTCCTCCCGGGTTAGTGACATCACTAACTCTAAAAGTTACACAAACCCCACCCCCGGGAATGCGATTTATAGATTATCATGATAGAATATGCTAATCAATGACTAGAAGATAGTTAACTCCACATCAGATACATACATTTAAACATAAACAAAAACGTTTTTGAAATTTTCAGGACACAAGCTGTTGTAGCCCCGCCCCCTGTGCCGGGAGCAGCAGCTCATTTGCATTTAAAGGGACGGACACAAAAACAGTACGTTTTTGCTTACCATCAAAAAGGGACAATTTTAACATTCTATATAAAAATAGCTGTGGGGTATTTTGTGCTAAAACTTCACACACACACTCTGGGGACATTAGAGACTTATTTTACATCTTATGAAAAGAGCATTATAACACCCCTTTAAGTATGTAATTTTAGTAATTAAAGATGAGTTTTAAGGGATACAATTATTGACTACAGGGGGACTATAACCCTTTTCATAAGAGGTCATTATATAATAAAACACTGTAGGTTTTGGAACTCAAAACTTATTGTTAGTCTAAAAACAGCTTTTATCAAAACCAAGCCACCGCAATGGCTTTACTAATGTTAAGAAAACGGTGTTTATTTTCAACTATGTGCAGTTTATTGCTCTGGCCATATCTTTACTTATGCTCATCTTTTAGCATGAGAAAAATAGCTACATAAAATATACAAAAATATCTTAAGCAGGTCCACGCTGAGAACATAAAGTCTTAATAATTTAAAGTGTAAAATAATAACATTATTTAATTATTATATATAGTACAGTGGCTTGAAATGCTCACAAAAAAACAAATATATATCTCTTGAATTAATATTTAAAGCTGACTAAACTGACTGAAACTGAACTGGTAAGAAAAGTGTTTGTGTTGGTCATGCTCCAGGTTTATCCCAGAGTCTCCCCGATGGCTCCTCTCTCAGGGAAGAATAGCAGAGGCCGAGGCCATACTGAGACTCGCGGCTCACAAGAACAAGGTCTCCACTCCTGAAGTCCTCTTCACTTCTTCTGAGGTGATGAACTTTAGACAAACAAGCCCTACATAAACTCAAACCTGCTCCAGTTTCATTAATGCTTTTCATGTTTCCTTAGATCGAGGAGGCAGCAAAGATGAGGGAGAAAAAACATAATATTCTGGATATTCTAAGGAACTCTAATGCTGTTTTAACCATCACAATTTGTTCATTTCTGTGGTATGCAGTAATATTTTATTTTTATTTAAAAATAAGGTATTTAAAAACGATGACGTAAGTTTAGTCATGTGACGCATTTTGAACCAATAGATACTCATGTTTATAGAGGTATTGTGCCTGTTATATTCACTTTCACACAGTTGATAAAATATGTTAGTTCACACACTCTTCATATCAGTCCTGCAAACATGACAGAACTCACTCACATCTGCTGTCCTGCGGTGAAACATGAGAGATTTAGTGTAGTGTTTTAACGACCTGGGTGCTTCAGTGAATGATATTTTGCTAAATAAAATTATCCTGTCAGAAAAATTGCGCAATAACTGTATTATTTATGTGTCCATCTGCATCATCTCAGTGAGCTTTTGTGAGGTTTTACCCATGCGCTGTAAAGGGGAATTTAGCATTTTCAGGCGTTTTCCAAAAGTTTCCCATCCGCATTGAAATGCCTGAAAACGCTACTGTGGACGGAGAGCGTTTGTAAACGAAACGCTGTTTTCAAATGTATCCGGATTAATGTAGACGCGGCCTCAGAGTCGTGAGACACCAGAGGAGGGCTGATATAAACAAGTGCTGCTTTTCTCCGTCAGGATGGTCATCACCATGTCTTACTACGCTCTCCTTCTGAACACCACAAACCTTCATGGAAACCCATACCTGAATTTATTCCTGTCTGCGATGGTGGAGGTCCCAGCTTTCATCATAGCCATGCTTCTGCTCAGATTCTGCAGGAGGAGATTCTGTCAGTCTTCCACTCTTCTAATGGGTGGAGCAATGATCTTCATCGTACAGCTCATTCCTAAAGGTAAGACCCGATCCTGTCCTGCATCACACATCTAACGGTGTGGAAGTTACACGTAGTTACAAAACTGTCTGAACCGAAAGTGAGGTTTACAATTAAGCTCATGGATTATCCTCTGGACAGCAATTGACAAAAAAAGTTGATGAAGTTGCATTGGCTGTAATTTAGGAGCCAAATTACTTTTTCTCTCACTTGACAAATGACAGAATTGCCTGCTAAAATTTTTTTTTAAGCGCTTTATTTAGTACAGAGATTCTAATCTTTTAACAGCAGTCACTTCTGTTCTGCGATGAAGGGATGTTTTAGTACATGATCTACAAGGATTTCATTTTTATAAACAAAAGTTTTATTGTGCACAAATCTCAGTCTTCATTTTTTTTTTGTCTATACATGAATATCAGTCACGTGACCTCTTACGTCATCCGCTCTTTTTCCAGTTGACTGCCGCCATCTTGAGTACCTACCGAGTACTGCCTATGGTACTGACAAGAATTAACTAGCTAGCTTGCTACTATTTACAGCTTCGTATGGATACAGTAAACGGCTACGAAAGACAACATTTCGCACCTCGACTGCCATGAAGAGAAACGCTACTTTCATGAAAATAATATCGTTAGGGTGTGATCCCTACGCGATACCTGATGCGTACTTCCAGCCTCTGTGCGCTGCTACCGAACTACCAATCCTGGCATTCAATGATATTATATGTTGATCCCACTGTTTTAAGTGGGTATTTAAATGGTCCAGGGGCAGAACTTTTGCCAAGCGTGTCAGAGGCTCTGGGTTCTACTCCGCACTCGTATATTTAAAAAAAAATTTTTTTATCAAAACCGATTATGTTTATCAGTGATTGTATATCAGGCAGGGACACGTTTGTGTGCAGTTTGTTTTGTAATTTCACCGGAACGAATAGAGAGTCTCTCCACATTGAAGCGCGCGTCCGAGTGAAGACCACAAACAAACACAGTATCCGCGGCACTGATCGCAGTGGCAACGAGCACATGATCACTTGATTTCAGAAACAACACATTTCAGCGCTAGATCGCCTCTTATTTAACAAACAAACTAAATGAATGCTCTGCTAGTTAACTGGAGATGTTTTGTTTATTTGTATTGGTACATTCGTGCCGCGAGATGTTTCAAAAGTAGTGGGGACATGACCCACCCGCCCCACCCGCAAATTACGGCGGCTTTGTTCGTCCTGAGGTAGCCTGTAAAAGGATATTTTGGGATCTCCTTTTTTGTTGTTGCAACCCACCGCACAACATATTGAAGGCATAGCTAGCTAGTTCCTTTGCGACTGACGTGAATCAGGTACTCAAGATGGCGGCAAACAAGTTTTAGAAGTGAGTGACGTCAGTGAGGAGACGTTGGTGACATCATCTGATATTTTTACATTTTCAGCTTCCTTAACGATTGCTTGACATCAAAAAACTTTTTTGAAACTTTGCTGACTGCAACAAAAAAATGATGTATAACATTTATGTATTAAAAAAAGTATATATAACAAATTTGGTAAAAAAATCGTATAATAATCAACTTTACGTAATTTGTATATACAGAGAGAGATGTGCTAACAGCAAACTGTAAATGATCAGACATTTCAACTGACAGATGATGTCTGTAATACTAATATCATGTACGTCTAATATTTTCCCAACAGTTTTCAAGATTGTTGACTCTGCAGTAAAAAAAACCTGAAAACGTTATATTGGAAAAGATACCTGGCATTTATATTCCCTGAACCGCTGATACAGGGCTGGATGATCCCTTCATGTTGTTTACACCAAATACTGACCCGATCATCTGAATGTCGCAGCAGAAGTCCAGACTCATCCGCTTTTCCAGGCTTCGATTGTTCAGTTCTGGTGAGCCCGTGAATCGTAGCCTCAGTTTGCGGTGTGTCTTCTGCTGCTGTAGTCCGTCTACGTCAGGGTTGGTTCGTGTTGTGTGTTCAGAGATGCTCTTCTTCAGACCTCGGGTGTAACGAGTGCTTATTTGAGTTACAGTTGTCTTTTTATCAGCTGAACCAGTCTGGCCATTCTCCTCTGGCTTCAACGAGGCATTTTCGCTGACTGGATATTTCCTCTTTTTCCAGACCATTCTCTGTAAACCCTAGAGATGGTTGTGTGTGAAAATCCCAGTAGATCAGCAGTTTCTGAAACTCTCAGACACCATCAACCGTGCCACGTTCTTAGTCACTTAAATTACCTTTCTTCCACGTTCCGAAGCTCAGTCTGAACTTCAGCAGATTGTCTTGATCATGTCTGCATGCCTATATAAAGAGAATGCATATATTTGACATTGCAGACCTAATGGAGTTGGCAACCTTACTGGAGATGCTGGGAAAACTTGGTGTTACCGCTGCGTTCTGTGTAGTTTATGCCGTGACTTCAGAACTGTTTCCTACAGTGGTGAGGAACATGGCCATGGGAACCTGCTCCATGACGGCTCGCATCGGGAGCATCGTTTCTCCCTTCATCATATACTTGGGTACAGCCACAGTTTTTATGTTTCTTCTATTATTTTATATAGGATTTGCTATAGGATTTAATCTGCTCAAATACAATTAAGGGAACACTTAATAATCACAGTAACACCAAGTCAATTAAACTTCAGGATGTCAATCTGTCCAGTTAGGAAGCATACGTGATTGTAAACTAGTTTCACTGACTTGGTGCAAATGAAAGTGCACTAATAAATTGGACAGGCTGACTCTTAAAGCACTGGGGTCTCTTGTTTGCCATCGCCCCAAAACACTGTGGCAGGTTAACTGGACTAGGAACTGTAACTGGCTCTAATAATGAAACTTAACCTGGCTTGGGGAACTCTCCAAAGGTCGCTCCAACTGACTGACCTTGGCTAGATGTCAGCCAACTTTCGTCCACTGGCCTTGTTGAGCTTGGCCAACAGATTTCACAAGAAGTCTTTCCTCTTCCAGTCTGGTCACTTCTGTAAACTCTAGCTTTTTCCGCTCCTTTATTGATGCTTTTGAACAGAATTTACGTGGCTCACCCCAGAAGAGACCCTGTCTTCCCTGCTGGGTTTTTCCAATGAACTCTTGGAGCTTCATGTTGGCGATGGTGTTCCTCTTTCTGTCGGTCTGAACCTCGGCATCACCATAGAATGTATATGAATAAGATTTTCAAATTGAAAATTTCATTCATCGAGATCCAATGTGTGATTTAAGTGTTTCCGTAATTTTTTGAGCAGTGTATATGAGCAGTATGAACATTGCAAAAGTCATCACTTGTATAAATATATATATATTTTTTTTTTTTCTTTTTCTGTAAAGGTAACTACTATAGCTATATTCCTTATGTTGTAATTGGAAGCCTGGCAGTTTTTGCTGGCTTAATTACTTTACTGTTACCAGAAACTAAAGGAAACGTTCTTCCTGAGACCATTGCTCAGATGCAGCGAATAAAAGGGTGAGTGCATTATTCATTCTCCCATCTTCATAATCAATGCAGTCTTAAAAATGATGAAAAATTAAATATTCTACATTCTGTTCTGACTTTGGGGTTTTTAAATAGAAAACATGTGCTTAAAGTCTGATTATTATCAGAAATACCGTTAGTTAAAATATAACATTTCTTTGCTTTTATCTCACAGGCTGAGGAGCTCTAAAAAACAGGCTTCAGTGATGAAGGCAGTAGTCATCAAAGAAGTGAAATTATAACAACCGGAGAGTAACAATTAACAAAATGTTGTCCCATCCATGATCAAACTATCACGTTTCTGTTTGTGTTTGGACTTCCTCTGTGTTCATTGTTCAGTTTCTAGCCACTCCTCCTTCATTAGTTCATTTGGTTCAGCTGTGTCTTGTTAGTTACTATGGTTACTGTTATTGGGTTCATTTGCCCCAGCTGTGTCTCGTTTCCCTGTTCTCTGTGTATTTAAGCCCTCTGTTTCTCCCTGTTCGTTGTCTAGCATTATATATTGTTATCAGTGATCTTTGGTTGGTTTCTGGTCTATGTTTTGAATTAGAGTATCCTATTGTATCTCCTTTGTCGTGCGCTTGATTTTAACCACCTCAGTCGTGACACAAACGACTTACCCTAACCCTAACCCTAAATCCTTAATCATGAAGTATGCTGTTGAGTTGACGTCATACATTTGGCTTGACTTGCCTTGCGTTGAGTTGCCATTGTCGCCTTTGCCTTGATCAGTTGTGGACATTTAAAGGGGTCCTATTATGCCCTTTTACAAAGTCTTGATTTTGCTTTTGGGGTGTACTTGAATGTTTTCATGCTTGATTGTTGATCATGCTTGATTGTTCTGTAATGCACCCAAGTTATGGAGCTCATTACCTGCATCTATTAGGAATGTTGCTTCTGTGGATTGTTTTAAGAAACTTCTTAAGACACATCTTTTTAAGTCAAGCCTTTAATTTATAACCTATTACTATGTATTATTTTTTTATATTTGTATTTTTTGTCCTTGTTTGGTTTATTTTGTTCTGTACATGCTGTAATGCTTTGAGTTTGAGAAAGGTGCATTACAAATCAAATTTATTATTAAAAAACGCATTATTTTTCACATATTTTACATTATAACCTTTCTCCCCAGTCTGGCTCCAACAAGCCGATTTAGATGAAGGCCCTCCTTCCGAAATATGAAATGTGCTGCGATTGGTTAGCTGGTTCAGTGTGTTGTGATTGGCAGCGCTTGGCACCTGTTCGGGAAATGTCCCACCCCTTTATAACTGTGAGATCTTCTCTAGTGAAAATATTGAGGATGTCAATTTCAAATCAATTCAAGCCCGATTCAGACCCTGACAATGTTAACGAACAAGATGATCGTGCGGAAAAGATTTCAAGCATAGACTTTGCACACACGGATTTCACAGGACGTTTCAGAGTGGTAATGTTTGTAATTTTCTTATAAATTATAGATATGATATTATCCACCATTTAATTGTGATATTTGTCAGAAAACTAAGGTAATACAAATAGTAATCGAACACAAAATCAAGGCTGAGGATCAGTTAACCGTCTTGTAGTTGGTTGTAGTCCAAACGAGCCGTTCGTTATAGTTCTTGAAAAGTGGATTCTGTTAAATAAAATATCTCCCTTTGGAGTGGACTTTGAGCTTTGTAACCTTGTAGATCTTTTTTATGCTCAAACAGCAACATTACACACTAACTAAAGTTTAAAAAGTGGAAAGGCATAATAGGACCCCTTTAAAATTCAGCAATATTATTGATCTGACTGTACTGACATTATTGGATGAGAAAAACAATTGAACTGTATTGATCTGAATAATGACACTATTGTCTTCTGTAGAGCTGCTTCCTAGCTAACAGGGAACATTTACATTTTTACATTTACATTTATGCATTTGGCAGTGTATGCTTTTATCCAAAGCTTACATTGCATTTCAAGGTATACATTTACATTCTTATCAGTTCTTGCTTTCCCTGGGAATCGAACCCATGACCATGGCATTGCAATCGCCAACGCTCTACTGTAATGTTCTCAAAATGTTAGCACAAAAACATTATTTATACATTGTTCATGGAGCATTTTTTCTGCACGATGCAGTGTCTCGTCTCAGTCCAGTAACACAGAGAACGAGTGAACATTGTTTATTTACATTTACGACCGACATTAAAACACAAAAGGATGAAAATCTGCAAAGTTTTCAACAGTTTCACTGCGTCCAAACACAACTCCCAAAGGAAAGGGGCAGAGTAAATCATCTGCTATCCTGACTGTCCAAACCCCAAGCCACAGCTCTCCAGGTTTCCCGCCAAGGGAGCATAACATAAACCTCCCGACTTTCAGAACTGGAAGAGGCCTCAGGAAAGAGCCGTGCTTTCGTTCTTTGATGAAGTTTAGTGAGAGTATTTCCTCATGCTCTCCACCCTGCCTTGCTCTCCCTCATGTCGACCCTGCCTGACGACACCCCACCTTCATACGGAGGGAACAGCTGAGAATAACGGCCTATGGTGATGTGGCGAGATTTGACTTCCTTCATCTGTAACAGCCTGTTAAATGTGCCCTCTCCGCACCGGGAAGGGCGACGGATAAGGAGAGGGACATGAGTGGTGGTATTGCCCATTCTCCTCTCCTTTGCCCATCACCAACAGAGGTAACAGATGAAGAGGTGGGGCGTGAGTGGCGATATACCCCACCGTCTTTGCCTACTACCAACCCTGACTGATGAGAGAGTGGGATCATGCCCACTCACATTCTCAATCCTGCCTATATTTACGAACACAGAGGGAGTAAACGTACACTGGGTTCTTTGGAAACTTGGACACGAGATGATAAAAGCAGTCATGTTAACACTGCCATCTAATAATTGAAGGGAGGCAGAGCTGGTCAAACTCTTAAAAAAATCTAAGCTACATATTAACTCTTGGCCTGCTAGAAGTACTTTAAAACATGCTTCATGCAATATATATATATATATATATATATATATATATATATATATATATATAAAGTTGACTTTATATACTATACTTCGCGTCCTGGAGGCTGACGAGGGCATGGCTTCGGCAGAACGGGAAGCCTCCAGGATGCTGGAAGCAGTTCAGTTCAGGGTGGAGCCGGCGACTCGGGAGAGCAGGGAGGGGCAGATGGTGGGAAGAGCCATGGTGGAGAGAGGGCTGACGACTCCAGGGGGCGACTGACGGAGGCGGAGCAGGTGGAAGAGGAGACCAGAATGTAGATGGAGAGTCGATGAGCCAAGCTGATGCTGAGGATCCGGAGGGACATGCCGATGCCGACGGCTCTGGTGACTGAGGCACATGCAGAAATCAGAGGGCCGGGGTGGAGCCGGAGCGACAGAGGACCACGGTGGAGCTGGAGGGATGGAGGAGCCCAACGGAGCCAGAGGGACGAGGCGAAGCCGGAGGAGTGTAGTCCTGAGGAGAGGGCAGATCGACGAACGATCAGTGAGGAGCCAGAGGGATGAGGGACCCCGGCAGAGCTGGTGGACTGATGGGCCACGGTGGAGATGAGGGAGGTGGGAGCCAAGGTGGAGCTAATGAACCGACGGGGCGAGGTGGAGTCCTGGTCACGGAGACCGAGGATCCACTAACCACAATGGAGCTAGAGAATGGCAGACTAGCGGCGAGCCCACATCACTGGTGGTGGAATGAGGGTGAGCTGAGGGGCTGATAGGATAGATGATGATGGGAGGAGGTAGGAGAGGGAGGCTGGGGGGGGGGTTTGGGACTGACAGACAGTTCCGGGCAGACAGATAATATGTATGATGGTGGAAGACAGGATATTTCAGTCTCGAAATCTATTAAGTCCAATTCCTCTGGACTTGGCCATCTCGACCGAGGGCTCGGGAACGGCGGCCATCTGGGGACGAGACTCGGGAATGACGGCCACGATGGGACGAGACTCTGGAATGCATTTGTGTAAGAAAAATATCCATATTTAAAACTTTATACAGTAAAATAACTAGCTTCTGGCCAAACGAACATATCGATTCCACTTAAGTCTAAAGTGCAACTTATGCACGTACTGTTGATATTTACGCTACACCATGAGGCACTACGCTACTTCCGACGTCACAAGTTAAGTAAGCTGCGCTTTAGGCGTAAGTAGACTATGTATGTTCGTTTGGCCGGAAGCTAGAATTTTACTTTGTAACGTGTTAAATATGGATATTTTCCTTACACAAACACATCGATTTGCTTCAGAAGGCCTTTATTAACTCCCCGGAGCCGTGTGGAGCACTTTATGATGGATAGATGCACTTTTATGGACAGAAACAGCAATTCACTGCCATTATAAAGCTTGGAAGAGCCGGTCATTTTTTTTATTTAATTCCGATTGTATTCGTCTGAAAGAACAATGCACATACATCTAGGATGAACTGAGGGTGAGTAAATCATGGGCTAATTTTCATTTTTGGGTGAACTATCTCTTTAACGCAGTACAGGGTGGTTATGAGAGGCGGATGACAACAAGTAAACACAAGAAAAGAAAACATGAATGCTTTCATGTCTGAAAACATTAGCATTTCATAATGAGTCCCTATGCCGACTCATTTCCAGCCATGGTTGATTGGAACTGGGGAATGTGTGCAAAGGATTGTGGGTGATTGGAGGACGTAAAGGACACTCCCGAGCATCCTTCAGAATACGTGGAATTAAGGACAAAAAAACGAATGAATGCTGCCTTTAAGGATCCTTCAATCTGAGACAGACTTTGATCCCCATTATTTACATGGAATTTGTCTTTTTTCCCAGAAACATTTTAGTTAGAAATTGATCTAATGTTTTTAAATGTTACACTTGTTACTTTTGAATGTTCACTGAACATTCTGAAACGTTCCCATAATGTTTGCAAAACATTAAAATGTAATGTTCCCTTAACGTTCGCATAACCAAGAAAGAAAAAAAAGCTTTTTTAAAAGAAAAAACTTGACATTTCAAAAGTTGGGAGAGCGTTCAAAAATGACGTTGAATGGGAACATTAGCAAAACATCCATAGAACAAATTTATTTTAGGTTGTCTCCACTACAACACAACTACAGCTGGATGTCATCTCTCTCTCTGGATGTTATTTGGGCGTTATGGGTGGAGCTAGAAGGTACCCTAACCCCGCCCATAACCCCATCCCTCCACGCATTAGATCCAGAGAGGTGGAGCTAGACGTCATGAGGCTCTGCAGTGGGCAGCACTTGGAAAAGCATCACTATACTGAGAAATGTGGTAAAACTAATAGGTGTGCCATATGTAGTGACGCTGTGAGATGAGTTTGCCTCCACCCGTCTGTGTCTGAAAATCAGGACTCATGCTTCACTTTCCTCTGAAGGTTTTGTCAGGGAAGTGACGCAGGATGGCATTGGGGAGACATTTCAGATGGTGACAATGCTCAAGACATGGATTATCAGTAAGTAAGAGATAATAAAGGGGAAAAAGAACAACAAAAGCCTCCTGTTAAACTATAAAAAGCAATTGTGAAAGAGACGGTGAAAGTTGTATCCTGTCTCAGTAATGGAAAAATAATGATCAAAATGCAAGGACGAGAAGCAGAAGCAAAAGATTGTTAAAATGAAAACAATAGCAGAATTGTGTGCAGAAATAGGCAATAAAACTGGAGGGATCATTTGAGACATCAAAGGAATGTAGGATGGGTGCGCAGTCATTTCTGCTGAAGATTGCAGATGTGGAAAGACAATAAAAGGTTCAGTTTGAAGGAAAAAGCCTACAGAAAAACAAGCTTTCTGTATGAGAGTATATATACCCTGACGGATCTATGGGGTTTCAATTATAACCTGTGTGAATTACTTTAAGAAAGCAACCATACATTGGTATTGTTTTATTTTCTTTGTTTTCATATTTAATTTCACAATTATTTGTCATATGTGTAGTTGTCATTTGATTGATCATTTATTCATATTATTGTTATTATTTGATTTACATCATTTATTCATTTTATCATATAATCATTTTATTATTATTATTATTATTATTTTATGTAATTTTATGTTTTTATATTACTTTTTTCTAATTTCCTTGCTCTTGCAATGCTTGCTATTGTTGTTTAATCTCATGATTGTGTGGTTTTTCTTCACGAGTTGGAGATTAGAGAAGGTCTCCATTTCAAGGTTTTTATCGTCACACAACAAAGCTGTAATTTTCCATAGTTTTTCCCTTGATATAATAACACTTGTTGGAATTGTACTTGTCAGACGAAGCCAATGCAGAGTAACATCAAAATGAAGTCTGAGCATTGAAACATAAGATTATTCAACCAGATGCTAATTCACGTTGCTCTTGGTAGATTGTGTTGATTATGGAAATGATCCGGCTCTCTTGTTCTGCTGTGTTCTTTAATTTGCATGTCATCAGTAGATCACGCACAGAACTTTATACTCCCATCAGCACTTTTTTTGGAATTGCGATCTCATGCTAATTTACTGTTTAGTAAATCTGGCCATAAATGTGCAAATAATCAATATGGAATCTTCCATCCAGACTCAGGTAAATCCTGCAAGAAATGAAGTTGTTCTGTTTGTGATGAACAAAATTTAATTTGTGGCATTTATTTGTGCAATGGTAAATGGTTAAAGATACTCAGAACACAACCACCAGGCGAACAGCGACGATTACAGACAACTAGACAGGATTAAACTCAGGCTTAAATACACAGGCAACAGAGAGGAACTAATTAGACTGATTAACAAGATACACCTGAACTCAACTAACACAATCAGAGAACTGAAGTAAATAACAGATCAGAACACTAACTGAGAAACTTAAACATGAACAGAACACAAAACGTGACAGTACTCTCCCCCTCACGGAAGGCGCGTCCTCGCGCCGTAACATCCCAAGGGTGGGCGCCCTGGAGGCTGACGAGGAGGTGGTTCAGGAGACCAGGGCGTAGCCGGCAGTTCAGGAGACCAGGGCGTAGCCGGCGGTTCAGGAGACCAGGGAGGAGCCGGCGGTTCAGGAGACCAGGGCGTAGCCGGCGGTTCAGGAGATCAGGGCGGAGCCGGTGGTTCAGGAGACCAGGGAGGAGCCGGTGGTTCAGGAGACCAGGGCAGAGCCGGTAGTTCAGGATACTAGGGCGTTCAGGAGATCAGGGAGGAGCCGGCGGTTCAGGAGACCAGGGCGAAGCCGGTGGTTCAGGAGACCAGGGCGGAGCCGGCGGTTCAGGAGACCAGGGAGGAGCCGGCGGTTCAGGAGACCAGGGCGGAGCCGGTGGGTCAGGAGACCAGGGCATAGCCGGCGGTTCAGGAGACCAGGGCGGAGCCGGTGGGTCAGGAGACCAGGGCGGAGCCGGTGGGTCAGGAGACCAGGGCGGAGCCGGTGGGTCAGGAGACCAGGGCGGAGCCGGTGGGTCAGGAGACCAGGGCATAGCCGGCGGTTCAGGAGACCAGGGAGAAGCCGGCGGATCAGGAGAGCAGGGAGAAGCCGGCGCGTCAGGAGACCAGGGCATAGCCGGTGGGTCAGGAGACCAGGGCGGAGCCGGCGGTTCAGGAGACCAGGGAGGAGCCGGCGGTTCAGGAGACCGGGGAGAAGCCGGCGGATCAGGAGACCAGGGCGGAGCCGGCGGGTCAGGAGACCAGGGCATAGCCGGCGGTTCAGGAGACCAGGGCGAAGCCGGCGGTTCAGGAGACCAGGGCGGAGCCGGCGGTTCAGGAGACCAGGGCGTAGCCGGCGGTTCAGGAGACCAGGGCGTAGCCGGCTGTTCAGGAGACCAGGGCGAAGCCGGCGGTTCAGGTGACCAGGGCGGAGCCGGCGGTTCAGGAGACCAGGGCGGAGCCGGCGGTTCAGGAGACCAGGGCGGAGCCGGCGGTTCAGGAGACCAGGGCGTAGCCGGCGGTTCAGGAGACCAGGGCGGAGCCGGCGGTTCAGGAGACCAGGGCGTAGCCGGCGGTTCAGGAGACCAGGGCGTAGCCGGCGGTTCAGGAGACCAGGGCGTAGCCGGCGGTTCAGGAGACCAGGGCGGAGCCGGCGGTTCAGGTGACCAGGGCGGAGCCGGCGGTTCAGGAGACCAGGGCGGAGCCGGCGGTTCAGGAGACCAGGGCGTAGCCGGCGGTTCAGGTGACCAGGGCGGAGCCGGCGGTTCAGGTGACCAGGGCGTAGCCGGCGGTTCAGGAGACCAGGGCGTAGCCGGCGGTTCAGGAGACCAGGGCGGAGCCGGCGGTTCAGGAGACCAGGGCGGAGCCGGCGGTTCAGGAGACCAGGGCGGAGCCGGCGGTTCAGGAGACCAGGGCGGAGCCGGCGGTTCAGGAGACCAGGGCGTAGCCGGCGGTTCAGGAGACCAGGGCGGAGCCGGCGGTTCAGGAGACCAGGGCGTAGCCGGCGGTTCAGGAGACCAGGGCGTAGCCGGCGGTTCAGGAGACCAGGGCGTAGCCGGCTGTTCAGGAGACCAGGGCGGAGCCGGCGGTTCAGGTGACCAGGGCGGAGCCGGTGGTTCAGGAGACCAGGGCGGAGCCGGCGGTTCAGGAGACCAGGGTGAATCCGCCCCAAAATTTTCTTGGGGGGAGCTAGGAGTTTGTAGGCCAGGAGGGAATCTGGGGCGAGCTTGTGGACAGGAGTCGTCTCGGGACCCTTGACGGGGAAAGGGGCCATCTTGGCTGAGGGCTCAGAAGCAGCGGTGGCCATGACGGGACGAGACCCTGGAATGGACTCGGAGATTACACATTCGCTGGAAATGCAGCAACATTTTCCTGAGGTCCCACACCAGGCAGGCGCGCCTTCGTCTCCGCATTGAGGCTTCTGAGGAAAAAGACACTCAACGATCAATCGGGAAGGAGGTAAGGAACGCCAGGTAAGGAACGCAGTGGTGTGAGCCTCGAGGGAAAGCTCGTCCTGATCCAGATATAATAAACGCACTGCTGGTAGAACCATCTTTAGGGGTCTGTCGTTCTGCCACGGGTCTGGTTTCAGCAAAGAGGAAACAGGATCTATATGCAGCAGTCTTTATTAATCATAAACTCAAACTTACAGAGATACTCGAGATACTCGAGGTGCTCAAGATACTCAAGATACTGTATAACTTTAAACATGAACAGAACTCAAAACGTGACACTTTACTTTTTTGAATAATTTTGTTTCTGTATTTTTAAAATATACTTTTTATTGTACAAATTCAATATAAGAAAATGTTAAATAAAGTTAGTTTGACCCCATGGCACTTTGATTTTAAAAAGTTTTTAGGCGCTTGAATAAAATAAGATACATTAGTATGCTATGTAAACAAGTAAATGCTAGGCTATTACTTTATTGCAGTTATGTAAATACATAAACAAATAAATTAATCTCATGAGGGAGCATGTCCCGGGACCCGCTGAACCACATGATCGTCACTACGGGAAGCAGACAGGAATAACAGAATTAGTTTGAATGGATTCAGTTCAGACACAGTTTTGTTACAGGATTTTAATTTTAAAACATACTCTGAGATTAAAGCTTCCCTCAAAACTTACTTTTATTTGATTTATTTGATTACTTTTATACCATTTACTTATGGAAATCTTTTGATAACATTTTATATTTGTATTGTATATTCGAATGTACTTCTCTCTTATGAATGCTTTTCTTTTATATTGTTGTATTTCTCTTTTATTTTTTTCTTATTTTTGTGAAGCGCTTTGAGACGTAACTTTTATTATTATTATTACTATTATTATTAATAGTTTTTATTTAAGATTTGATACTTACAATTTTATCCAGGGAATTTAGGGTTTTGAAAAATGTAGGGTAAACTGATTGTGTCTTTAATGTCCGGGATGTTTTAAACAGTGTAAATCAGGAAGGCACCTGGGCCTGATAATGTAGATAGGGGGTCGATTACTGGGGAATGAGCTGAGCACAAACACATTCTTGCTCTGTCCCTTCTACAACAAAAAGTATCTGCACAGTGGAAGTAGTCTACACTGATTCCAGTGCCAAAAAAAAGCACAATGTACAGACATTAGAGGACTTTAGACCTGTGGCACTTACATCTTTAGTTATGAAATCTTTTGAAAATTAGTAAAAAAAAAAAAGAAACAGAAATTATGCTAAGGACTCAGAGTCTTCTATAGCCACATATTTAAGTTGAGAAACTCATTAATGAATTTAAGTTGGATTTAAGTCTAGTGGGATGGATTTTAGATTTCATTGGGCAGAGAATACAGAGAGTTCAAGTAAATGACTGTTTTTCTGAATGGTTAGTGCCATCTACTGGTCTCCTCAAGGATGTGTCCTCTCTCCTTTATTATTTATCTTGTACACAAATGATTGTAGTTTTAGAAATAACCATATTATAAAATGTGCCGATGATTCTGTAATTGTTAGTCTATTGAGTGAGGAGGACTCGATGCATGGTCTGATTGATGATTTTTAGCTCGGCTTGTTTGTTGGATTGTTGTAAACAACAAAAAGGTGAATTTGCGAAAACTGTGACGTCACGTGTGTATTATGTGTTCAGTCTATAGGCGTGTAGTGTTTCTTTACAAAGTCGCATTGTAAAGAATACAGCGCTTTTAGTCGTCTTCGCAGTTCCGTGTGAACGGGGATCGTTTCGACAACGTTGACGTCTGTACATTAACAATGCAAAGGAAAAACTTTTCCAATTTTAGTACATAGTTGTCGTGTAAACACATCCTAAGTCTAGAAACTAAACAAGACTGAAACTAAACATGACCATGACAACTTCTATCAGGAAATAGTTATGGAAACTTGAATCTTAGATCTTTCAAATGGTTTGTCAAGATTCAAGTTGGATTTAATTAAAATAACACAGTTTGAATCAACAAAACTTTGAGACACTAAACTATCAGCGCTGTCTCCGTTGGGGTAAAGTTTGAATGCAATATAAATTGAGTTAAAAACAGATTTATTTTTTCAACATAAACATGCACAATAACAACCTAAATCATTATTGATTTGGCAGGAAATGTAATGAGGTGCTAAATAGAGAAGTTCTTTGAGCCAGTGTGATCATTTGGTGTCGTAATGAGGATGATAATGAAGAATATAGAGATTTAAAGTGTATATAATTGCTTATAGTGCTGGTTAATGATAATAAAATGAACAACAGCAAAATATTTTGTTTGTAGTTATTTTCCTAAAAAAGGTCTAACACCACACTCAGAAGTTTGAACCAAAGTTTAGGCGATAAGCCTTCATCAAGCTACAACTCTTTCAAGTCAAGTCAGCTTTATTTCTACAGCGCTTTCTACAATACAGATTGTTTCAATGATCCAAACAGAGTTCAATTCTGAAAAATAAGACAATGCTGTCATTGTTCAGCTGAAGAACAGTCAACAACTTACAGGTGAGAATAATTCAGTAATTAATTAACTAACAAGTTGTTTTCCACCATTGAAGAGTTAACAGGCATGCAAACTTGCTGGGATGAAAACATTCTTTTGTTTGTTCATTGGTGTGCCTTGCATGATTTACTATCTTGAATGCCATTTTTAAAACTGTGTATGATGTGGAATAAAAAAAAAGAAGAGAAAAGAATCGGGTCTGTTGCTGCAAGAGGGAGGGGAAGTTATTTTGATTAAAAATTATGAGGTGCATGATTTTTTTTTTTTTTTTTAAACAATTAATAATTTAGGTCATTTTTGATTTCATGGTGATTTTAAATTATCACATGTCATTTGGTTTTATGTTTAATAAATAATAAATAATTGTACACTTAACCCCACATCTATTATTATTCTACCCATCCTAAACTAGCACTAAATATAGCGCTATGCTAAACTATTTGTTTATTATTTTGGAGTATGAGTTACACTCGCGTTGCTTGGTTACGTTCCTCGAGCGAGCGTGGACACGCCCACTTGTAACGACAGCGTTTCAGTAGTAATGATAGTTTCGGGGATTGTTGAGTAAAAGTAGGATCGCGGTTAAGAAGAACTGCACCGTTTCGCGTTTAGTTTGTTTTTTAAATATGATTGTTAAGAAAGCGTCAAGAGTAAAAAGCACCGGGCGCAACGTGACGCCGCTGAGAGCCGCTCCGTCATTCTCTAGTATGAGGACTTTGCGTTTTTACGTCTAATTCTGCGATACTAATCGACTCCTTATAAATGTCATTTTAACTCCTAGATTTCCAAACACATGGGTCTAAACGCAGTCGAAGTGCTCGTCGAGGTCGCCAGCTTTCTGGGTTAAAGGGATATGGATGCAACAAAGACAGGTGGGATTTATTATTAAATACTCATAATTACACCTGCCGCTGGAGTCACGTGTCAACGACTCTTGAGTTGTTGTTGTTGTTATTATTATTAGCCCAAATATTATGTGACTATCGCTCAGCACAGTCTGTTTACATTTCACCTCGAAGCTTTAGGACTGATGACTTTTTGTATTGGAAATGCTCATATTGGACCAGTTTATTGACTCGATTATTGATCAATAAACCTACTTTTAATATTAGTAAGTTAAAACTTCACGGTGGACTGATGATAGAGAGTCAAGTCATGTCGGAATTATCGTATTTACGAGTTGAACTCTGATGAATGAGTCGTAGGGTACACCGGGGCGATTATTATATAGCCTAACATAGGGTAAGAAAATGTGCTTTTCACTCCTCCCATACTCCTCCCACTCTCCATTGATGGAGCAGCAGATTTTGTGTGAAAATAAATGCATAAGGTGTCAAGGTCTTTTACTCCACACACACACACACACACACACACACACACACACACACACACACACACACACACACACACACACACACACACACACACACACACACACACACACACACACACACAGTACTGATACAAATACTTAAGATAAAATAATGTGTTTTTAATAATGTCTAAGTAATAGTTCAAAACAATCACTTTAGCAAAGTTTGTGCTATTTTCTGTTTATTTTCATAAATAAAATAATTCATTTTTGTTAAATTAATATGGGCTACTGTCATTATGTATAATATAACAATATATTTTAAAAAGTAAAGATTCTGAAAGCATTGAATGAGATCTCCATAATAATTTAAAATAGATTTACAGTAGTAACAATAAATTACATTTTATTATATGCTATGATTAAAATCATAATTTTTAATTATGATGGTTTCATTATAAATATGGTGATTATCTCTAAGGTTTGATATATGATATTTCCCATCTGAATCTAACCATGTCATGTCAACAAATGGAAAAGTCAGTCATCTGTTTATTATCATGTTAATTATTGTGTCTTTCACCCCAAATCCCATACTTTTACATATCCGTCCATTACTGAAAAACTGTTGCTTTAATAACATTGATCAAAATTGAACATCATTAAGAAGATCTTTGTTTTAAAATATAGACAATAAGTTTATCGATTCTTATTTGCTTCTTAAATCTACAACATTTTTAAAAACATCAAATATATCAGATTAGCTCAGAATCAGCGTTGCGCTGCTGTCCACGATCACGTCAAGGATCAGAACAATTTCCACGTGCATCTTGAAAAGCGGATGTTTATGAAAGTGCTGCAAGTTTTTGTGCATCTAGTGGTTTAGAGGAGAATAAAGTCAAAGGTGGTTTGAACCCCGTTGTATCCTACAAGTGAACACGACGTCCAGCAGGACCAGGAGATGATAGATAACGCAGTGCATAGATGTTTCTTTATTCCTAATGTCATATTGTGTGAATTTCAAGTTTCAGAGCCGTGAATGTGGGTGGAAGATGTGTGACTGGAGGAGCGTTGACGTCAGGATGCAGGAGAGATCACGGCGAGGTACGAGTGCTCAGACTGAACTCTAGTACGAGTGTAACAGAGGAAGTGTCACTATCCTCCTCTCTCTGTGTTCTCCGCAGGGCTCGTCGACCGCCCGCGTCTCCCAGGACTCCAGCCACGACTCCACCAGTGGGTTCTGAAGCTCCAGTTCAGTGTTCTGCGTGCTTGTGTTCCTCCGGCCTGTGAAAGCCGTTCTCTGTGTGTTCTCAGGTCTAACGCTGCCCTCTGGTGTTTCTCTGAGCAGGTCTGACGCTGCCCTCCGGTGTCTCCAGCTTTCTGCTGGACTGCTTGGATGTCGATTCTCCAACGTCAGACGACGACTTGACGCTTTCATCCATCGAGGAGTTTCGCAAAGCTGACAATTATGGTATTATTAATGTGTTTGAGAGCTCTGATTAAATTAGGAGTACTTCACAATTGTTTGCAAGCAGTGCTGGTCCTAAACTTCATGTCAGTGCATTAAACAATGCAAATTAACCCTCATCCTTCCCTCGCACTTTGTAACACATCTATCCCTCGTGGGTCAAAATGACCCGAAGCCCTAAAATTATACTTTTTTTTTGAAAGCTTATTTTATTTCATTTGGATAATATTTTTTTTTAGAGATTTTACATTTTTTGCGGATTTTTTAAACATTTTTTAATTAAATTTTATTTACCTTTTAAATACTAGATTTTCATATATCATATATAGATAAATAAATAGTAATTTTAGCTCATTCTTTCAACTTAAATTTAGAATAACTCATAATTTCATGCGTAACCCTTTTAATTCAGCTCAAAATATCTTACATTGGGAGTCTTTGCCGACCTCTTGTGGAAAAAATAATTATATAACATGATATTTCATGACACTAGATGGCGTTACAGCTCTATATGGAGCAAATAAAGTAATTCAGATCATAGACTGTAAAAAAATATGGACGACGCCCGCTCTCTTCCATTGGTGAGAAGTGAAGCCGCCAGTGTCCCGATATGGCGCTGACATCTTGGGGCCTGAGTCCGTGCAGTAGCGACCTCGGTACCAGACCCGTGCAGTAGCGACCTCGGACCAGACCCGCGCAGTAGCGACCTCGGGACCAGACCCGTGCAGTAGCGACCTCGGACCAGACCCGCGCAGTAGCGACCTCGGACCAGACCCGCGCAGTAGCGACCTCGGACCAGACCCGCGCAGTAGCGACCTCGGACCAGACCCGCGCAGTAGCGACCTCGGTACCAGACCCGTGCAGTAGCGACCTCGGACCAGACCCGCGCAGTAGCGACCTCGGGACCAGACCCGTGCAGTAGCGACCTCGGACCAGACCCGCGCAGTAGCGACCTCGGACCAGACCCGCGCAGTAGCGACCTCGGACCAGACCCGCGCAGTAGCGACCTCGGACCAGACCCGCGCAGTAGCGACCTCGGACCAGACCCGCGCAGTAGCGACCTCGGACCAGACCCGCGCAGTAGCGACTTCGGACCAGACCCGCGCAGTAGCGACCTCGGACCAGACCCGCGCAGTAGCGACCTCGGACCAGACCCGCGCAGTAGCGACCTCGGACCAGACCCGCGCAGTAGCGACTTCGGACCAGACCAGCGCAGTAGCGACCTCGGACCAGACCCGCGCAGTAGCGACCTCGGACCAGACCCGCGCAGTAGCGACCTCGGGCCAGACCCGCGCAGTAGCGACCTCGGGCCAGACCCGCGCAGTAGCGATCTCGGGACCAGACCCTCGCAGTAGCGATCTCGGGACCAGACCCTCGCAGTAGCAATCTCGGGACCAGACCCACGCAGTAGCGACCTCGGGCCAGACCCGCGCAGTAGCGACCTCGGACCAGACCCGCGCAGTAGCGATCTCGGGACCAGACCCTCGCAGTAGCAATCTCGGGACCAGACCCGCGCAGTAGTGAGCAGGAAGTAAAGCCGCGAAATCAAGGCCCCGCACTCACTCTCGGTGTGAAATAATTAATTATAGAAATTTAGATATTAAATTTAAAGCTCCAATCTCCTCAGTCCTCCGAAGATCCCGAAAAAAAGTCTGTTGGTGCTTCAGTGACTACTTCACTCAGAGATCCTGTCAATCACAGCTGTCAATCATGACGTCACACCACCGTTTTTATAGCATCAAATAACTAGCTAAAAACAATCGATTTAAAAAAATCTATTTCACCTTCGGAAAAAAGATATTTGAAGTGTAATTTAATTGTTTAGTTGGTCTCACGTCCCATTGAATAACACGGGGAGGCGGGGCTTATGACCTATTCTAGGACCAGCCACCGGGGGGCGATCGAGACGCTTTGGCTTCACTTTTCAGGGCTTGTGCGGCACGCTTGATTCAGATACACATGTAGACATTATAAAATATTTTTTTGGTAAAGTTTTTGCATTTTTAGTTAGAATGTTGACCATTTTAGGTTTTTCTATGTGTACTAAAGCATTCCTCGCATTCCATTCATTCCTAAGGGGGTCAAACTGACCCGTGAGAGAAGGATTTGTTACTTTTATAAATTTCAACCACAAACCTCCTCAAATCCATGCATATTTTTTTTTTGGTGTGTATTCGTGGTTCAAGTGCGACAAAAGTCCCCTCTGATGAACACTAAATTTTTACAAATGTAAAAAAAAAAAAATCGTGTCAGAACGACCCGTGGGAAAGAGGAGGGAATGGTGTCAGTAATGTTTCCATTTAATTCTTCCTTTTATTTTCTTTTTTTCTTCTAGCTTTAACATTAAAACAGCAAAATATACAATTATTTACTCACTATAAACATACAATAAACTATAAGAAATAAAACACAATTAATTAATAAACAAGTCTAAATGACTGACAAAATGGCGTTTCTGCTCTGACATCATCACGCTGTCAGTAAAACTATCACAGCTGAAACGACTTTCTAAAGGCATGATAAATATAGTTTACTCAAAAGCTCAAAAACTAAGATCATCAGTATTTCTCTAAATTTGCAAAAACTTCAGACTAATGGCCTTTGTTTTGTTTGTATGAATTAATGATGTGTGATGACACAAACTGAAAATATCAGTTCTAACGAAAAAGTGCACTAATACTGATTAAAACAATTCATTCACTGAATGGTGTGTCAAAAATAAATAACACTAATAATTTACACCTTGTAATTATTATTCAAGGCAAAGGGTAACAATTAGTCACCTTTATATATACCGCGCTTTTTACAACTCAGAGTGTTTCACAGCAGCTTTACAGAGATGACAGGACAATAATGCAACAGGTTGTTTCTAGAAGTTCAGTGCGCATAACTGTTCATCACAAAGTGTGTGGGCGCATGAGTCAGAAAGAAACTCTCAGGAGCTTGACGGATGCAGTTACTATAGAAAAACACTTAAAGATTCGGGGAAACACCGAAAACATTACAGCATTTGGGTTTGACATGACATGAGGGCGACATTTATTCCTTTAGTTCTTGATTCAGACCGATCTCAGTACAGTTGATCATGTAGAGTGTGTTCACCTAACGCTCGCTGTATTCCTCTCAGATGTTGATGACGCTCTGATGTGTGTGAAGAACTCCACTCTTCTGGATCTCAGTCACGCTCAGGACCTCGCGCTTCAGCTGACGCCAAACCTCTCCTCCATTGTTGGTGCGTCTCATTCAGGACTGATCACTTCACACGAACGCGTCAGTGCATGAAGGGCTGTTGTTTATTTCCTGCAGAACTCTCATTAGACCCTGAAGAGGAGGAGGAGTTCTCTCCTGTGCCAGCGGTCAGGTAACGCCACACACTTCAGGCTCTCGGCTGCTCGTAACTCATAACTCGTGTGTGTTGATGCTCCTCATGTGTTCCTCAGCCGGTCTCCTGTACGTGTGCCCTCGCAGACCCTGGCCTCAGACATGGCCTCAGGTACTCGAGTGTGTGTGTGTGTGTGTGTGTGTGTGCTAATGTTCCTCATGTGTTCCCCAGCCGGTCTCCTGTACGTGTGCCCTCGCAGACCCTGGCCTCAGACATGGCCTCAGGTACTCGAGTGTGTGTGTGTGTGTGTGTGTGTGTGTGTGCTAATGTTCCTCATGTGTTCCCCAGCCGGTCTCCTGTACGTGTGCCCTCGCAGACCCTGGCCTCAGACATGGCCTCAGGTACTCGAGTGTGTGTGTGTGTGTGTGTGTGTGTGTGTGTGTGTGTGTGTGTGTGTGTGCTAATGTTCCTCATGTGTTCCCCAGCCGGTCTCCTGTACGTGTGCCCTCGCAGACCCTGGCCTCAGACATGGCCTCAGGTACTCGAGTGTGTGTGTGTGTGTGTGTGTGTGTGTGTGTGTGTGTGTGTGTGTGTGTGCTAATGTTCCTCATGTGTTCCCCAGCCGGTCTCCTGTACGTGTGCCCTCGCAGACCCTGGCCTCAGACATGGCCTCAGGTACTCGAGTGTGTGTGTGTGTGTGTGTGTGTGTGTGTGTGTGTGTGTGTGTGTGTGTGTGTGTGTGCTAATGTTCCTCATGTGTTCCCCAGCCGGTCTCCTGTACGTGTGCCCTCGCAGACCCTGGCCTCAGACATGGCCTCAGGTACTCGAGTGTGTGTGTGTGTGTGTGTGTGTGTGTGTGCTAATGTTCCTCATGTGTTCCCCAGCCGGTCTCCTGTACGTGTGCCCTCGCAGACCCTGGCCTCAGACATGGCCTCAGGTACTCGAGTGTGTGTGTGTGTGTGTGTGTGTGCTGATGCTCCTCATGTGTTCCTCAGCCGGTCTCCTGTACGTGTGCCCTCGCAGACCCTGCCCTCAGACATGGCCTCAGGTACTCGAGTGTGTGTGTGTGTGTGTGTGTGTGTGCTGATGCTCCTCATGTGTTCCTCAGCCGGTCTCCTGTACGTGTGCCCTCACAGACCCTGCCCTCAGACATGGCCTCAGGTACTCGAGTGTGTGTGTGTGTGTGTGTGTGGCAAACACAACTCTGCCTGGCATTTATTTGTGAACTCGTCGACGCTAGTAGTGTTTCAAAATCCACAGATGCGTGAGGGGATTTACAGATGTGTGCAGCAAACCGGTTCAAGTCAAGTCAAGTATATTTGTATAGCGCTTTTCACAATACAGATTGTATCAAAGCAGCTTCACAGTGTTAAATTAAAATAATACAACAAGGTTTGTTTCTAGTGGAATTTATTGATTGATAAAATCAAATTAAATATCCCCAGAATATCCCCAACTGAGCAAGCCAAAGGCAACAGTGGCAAGGAACCGAAAAACTCCATCAGGTGACCCAATGGAGAAAAAAAAACCTTGGGAGAACCCAGGCTCAGTCGGGGGCCAGTTCTCCTCTGGCGTTTATGAACTAGAGACAGGATTTAACTGTAAGATTAAAAATATTATATGAATGCCTGACTGAAGAGATGCGACTTTAATCTTGTTTTAAACTGGGAGAGCGAGTCTGAGCAACGAACAGTATCAGGAAGACTATTCCAGAGTTTTGGAGCTAAATGTGAAAATGCTCTCCCTCCTTTGGTGGATCTGGATATCCTAGGTATGACCAAAAGCCTCGAATTTATTGATCTTAAAGAGCGTGATGGATTATAGGGCGATAGAAGATTCGTTAAATAGACTGGAGCTAAGCCGTTTAGGGCTTTATAAGTCAGTAGCAATACCTTGTAGTTAATACGGGACTTTATAGGTAACCAATGCAGTGATGATAAAATCGGTGTTATATGATCATATTTTCTTGATCTAGTAAGAACTCTAGCGGCGGCATTCTGGACTAACTGTAGCTTGTTTATTGAGGATGCAGGACAACCGGCTAATAAAGCATTACAGTAATCTAGTCTCGAGGTCATGAATGCATGAACTAACTTTTCTGCATCAGAAACTGATAGCATGTTACGTAGCTTAGCAATGTTTCTAAGGTGGAAAAAGGCTGTTTTTGTAACATATGAAATATGATTTTCAAAAGACAGGTTGCAGTCGAGTATAACACCCAGGTCTTTTACTGTAGAGGATAAAGTAACAGGACATCCTACGATGTTAAAGTTGTATTGTGAGAGGTTTTGTGGGCGTTTTTTTTTACCAATAAGGCAAGCAAGGCAAGGCAAGGCAAGTTTATTTATATAGCACATTTCATACACAATGGCAATTCAAAGTGCTTTACATAGAAGAAATTAAAATAATAAAAAGAAATAAGAATAATTAAAACAGTTTAGAAAAATAAAATAAAATACAGTACAAACAGTCGGACGAACAGTGGCACAGTGCTCATTCAGTAAATGCATATCTAAACAGATGTGTTTTGAGTCTGGATTTGAAAGTGACTACAGTAGGAGCACATCTGATCTCCTCTGGAAGCTGGTTCCAGCATAATAGCTAAAGCGGACTCGCCATGCTTTGAGTGAACCCTTGGCATTTCTAGCTGATATGATCCTAATGATCTGAGTGATCTGTTGGGTTTATATTCAGTGAGCATATCTGCAATATATTGAGGTCCTAGGCCATTGAATGATTTATATACCAGTAATAATACTTTTAAATCAATCCTAAATCTAACTGGGAGCCAGTGTAAAGACCTGAGGACTGGTGTGATGTGCTCATATGTTCTGGTTCTGCTCAGAATCCTGGCGGCAGCGTTCTGTATGAGCTGCAACTGTCTTATGGTCTTTTTGGGAAGGCCAGTGAGGAGTCCATTACAATAATCCACCCTGCTGGTGATGAAAGCATGCACAAGTTTCTCTAAGTCTTGTCTGGAAACAAAGCATCTAATTCTTGCAATATTTTTCAGATGATAGTATGCTGATTTAGTTATTGCTTTGACATGACTACTGAAACTAAGGTCTGACTCTAGTGTCACACCAAGATTCCTGACTTGATGTTTAGTTGTTTGACCCCTAGAGTGAAGGTATGCGTTCACCTTGAGAACTTCATCTTTGTTTCCAAACGAAATGACTTCAGTTTTGTCTTTGTTTAACTGAAGAAAATTTCTGTGTGTCGTCTGCATAGCTGTGGTAGATCTGCATAGCTGTGGTAGATCTGTGTGTCGTCTGCATAGCTGTGGTAGAGCTGTGTGTCGTCTGCATAGCTGTGGTAAGCAATTTGGTTCTTTCTCATTATTTGGCTCAGTGGGAGCATATACAGGTTGAACAGGAGTGGCGCAAGAATTGAGCCTTGAGGGACTCCGCATGTCATGGATGTCCACTCAGACTTATGGTCTCCTATACTCACATAATAACCTCTCCCATCTAAGTATGACCTGAACCATTTTAGGACTATCCCAGAAATCCCCACCCAGTTTTCCAGCCTGTCCAGAAGTATGTTGTGATCGACAGTGTCAAATGCAGCACTGAGGTCGAGTAGCACCAGCACTGATAATTTGCCTGAATCAGTATTTAAGCGAATATCGTTTATTATCTTTATGAGCGCTGTCTCTGTGCTGTGGTGCGGTCGGAAACCAGATTGAAAATTGTCAAAGTATCCATTCGTGCATAAGAATTTGTTCAGCTGATTGAAGACAACTTTTTCAATGATCTTGCCTATGAAAGGAAGATTTGAGATCGGTCTATAGTTGCTTAATATGGTCTTATCCAGATTGCTCTTTTTCAGGAGGGGCTTGACAACTGCAGTTTTCAGGGCGTTTGGAAAACTACCAGAGAGAAGTGAGGCATTTACCACTTCTAGAAGATCTGCTTCTAGACTGTTTAACACACTTTTGAAAAAAGATGTGGGAAGTGTGTCAAGAGCGCAGGTTGATGTTTTAAGGTGCTGTACGGTTTCTTCCAAAATTTTGCCATCAATTTCTTTGAAATCAGACAAAGTTACTTCTTTCTCAGGTGGTCTGATCTGTCTGACCCCAGAGCAACTCAAGGATGTGCTGATCACCTTTCTGATATTATTGATTTTCTCAGAGAAGAAAGAAGCAAACTCACTGCACTTGCTGTCTGAGAGCATTTCACTGGGAATCTGGCTTGGGGGGTTTGTCAGTCTCTCTACAGTAGCAAAAAGAGTGCGTGTGTTGTTTAAATTGCTGTTTATAATATTTGAGAAGAAAGTCTGTCTAGCTTTGCCCAGTTCCATATTGAAAGCATGAAGGCTGTCTTTGTAGATGTTATAATGGACTACAAGTTTTGTCTTCCGCCACATGCGCTCTGCTTTTCTGCATTGTCTTCTCATATTTTGCACTGCTGTTGAGTTTCTCCAAGGTGCTTTTTGTCTGCCACTCTTCTTCCTGACTTTCACAGGAGCAATATCATCAATTACACTTTTAACTTTTGAGTTAAAAGAATCAAGGAGAAAATCAACAGAGTCTGCAGATATGCTTGGTGTTAAGGATATAGCCTTCATAAATAGTACACTAGTGTTCTCATTTAAGCATCTCTTCTTGACAGGCACAGATCTAGCTTCAGTGGCAGGAGAGATCAATATATCAAAGAAAATACAGAAATGATCTGTGAACAATCGATGAAATGTTTAACCCTTACTGATAAGTAAATCTAGAGTGTGTCCATGATTGTGTTTGGGTCCATGTACATGCTGAGTCAGATCAAAAGTTTTTAAAACAGTTTTGATTTCTTTTGCCATATTGTTTTCTGCACTATCTATGTGGATGTTAAAATCTCCAGCAATGGCAAAACAGTCAAACTCTGAGGTAATTGTTGATAACAGTTCTGTAAAGTCCTCAGCAAAGGCTGGAGAGTATTTTGGAGGCCTGTAAATAATGATAAGTAAAATGCGTGGAGCACCTTTTAACATAATACCCAGATATTCGAAAGAAGGGTAATTCCCAAATGATATTTGCTTACATTGATAGATATCTTTAAAAAGAGCAGCTAGACCCCCACCTCTCTTAACAGCTCTGCAGACACTCAATAAAAGTAAAGTTAGGAGGGGCTGCTTCATTGAGGACTGTTGCACTGCAGCTGTCTTCTAGCCAGGTTTCATTTAGAAACATAAAGTCCAGGTTGTTTGTGGTTATTAAGTCGTTGACTAGAAGTGATTTATTTTTAAGTGAACGAATGTTTAAAAGTGCTAACTTAACAGTCTTACTTTTTGCCCCCACATCAAGCTTAGTTTGACGTGTAATAGGCACCAGATTAGTTGGGTTTGCTGTATTGAAGGCTATTGAAGGCCTTAGACTTTCTATCTTGTAATAGAACAGCAATAGAGAAAGATACAGGCACACTGGGTTCCCGCTTGTTCTGTAAACATTTGAGAAAATTACTGTTATCATAGCAGGGACCCAAAACATATCACTGAGAGCTGGTATCAGTTGTTTTTGGTTCACCTCGAGCAGATGGAGGAGGGTGTGGGCCCTGGCGTTGTGGCAGAGGCCGAAGAGCTCTCACAGGAGGAGGGGGTGGGCCCGCAGGCTTTGATGCGGGCTTTGGTGCGGGTGGTTGAGGTGCCTGCCGTTTTTTGGTTGGTATCTGGGGGCTTGCAGCAAAAGAGTGGGATAGTTTGGTTCCAGCATACACCAGTTCTTCCATTTTCTGTGAGAAGCACAGAAGTGGAGATGCTGGAGAGACGGAAAAAGTGTCTGGTGAGAGGGGCTGTTGCTCTGGTGTTATTGGAGGCTGTAATATGCTGTCCTGGCTTCCCTGGCTGTTTTCCAGGAAGTCGTCCTTGGGTGCTGAATCTTGGAGCAGTTCTAATGTGTCTGTCTGTGGTGAGCTCTGTGGGCAGGGCTCAGCTGAGATTGTGTCTGTGAGCAGAGGTTGTTGTGGCGGAGTGGTGTTATCATTGTCCTTGTGTGATATGTCAACCGCATGTCCATTTTGCTGCTGAAGTGAAGTCCCGTGGTCATTCATACTGTGTCCAGGTGTGTGTGTGCCGTTCAGATTGAGTGGATTGGCACACACTGCAGAAGGATGATTGAGGGAGAAGTAGATATTGTCCTTTAACACTCTTGAACCAAGTTTGTTTGGATGTCGGCCATCCCGATGAAATAGTTGTCTCTGACTCCAGAAAAGATTGAAATTGTCAATGAAGTTTACTCCTTTTATATTGCATGTTTTTTTGCAGCCATGTATTAAGCCCAAGCAACCGTGAAAACCTGTTTTTTCCTCTTGTTGGGAGTGGTCCACTGATGAATGTTTGAACTTTCAGGCACCGGTTTCACAGACAGGGCTTAGACTAAGCCAGGATTAGACCATAGATCAATTAGGACATTTAAGTAATTTTTATAAACATGCTTAGAAAAAAACATTACCGATGTGCATCTTAAAACTAAAAAGGCACTGATATATTTTTAAGATCAGTCAGTGCAAGTTTATTTCAGTGGAAACAGCTCAGACTTACATTTTAGTCTAGGACTAGTCTTAAGCCCTGTCTGTGAAACCAGGGGTCAGTCTTTTAAGTGTTTCAAAAAGTTCATTGAAATCCTTCTTAAGGAGTTCTGACTGCTCTTTATGAATATCATTCTTCCCCACATGTATGATGAGTCGATTTGCAGTCTTATGTTTCATCAGAATGTTCTGAAGTTCCCTGTTTACATCAGAAGTTGTTGCTTGTGGAAGGCAGCACGTAGTTGTATCCCTGCTGCTAATGTTTCTGATTATGGAGTCCCCCACTATCAGAGTCCTGGGCCCGGCTGCGCTCTGAGCTGAGTGCCGCTGTCTGCTCGACCTTGAGCGCCAGTTAGCATCAGTGTTAGCTACTGGCCCATTCAGTCTGTGTTCGATCACATTTATCACATTTGGGGATTCCTCATTTACATTCATTAGTACTTCAAATCTGTTCTTAAGATGTATAGGCGGTGGTAGCAGACCAGTGTTTGCAATCCTTGTCAGAGCTGTATCTGGGGTAGAGGATGCTACTGCGGCAATATGTGATGCTCGTGACAATCTGATGTCTTGAGTGCCTTTGGGTCTCGCTCCCTGTTTGTGCCATCAATTTGTAAGTCGATCGGCTTGTTTCTCTACCTGTCGAGGAGCACTAGTTTCATGGGACTCACCGGCTGTATGTTGAGGGTGTCCATGAGGAAGCTCTGTTGTGTGCTCCGTCTGGTTTGGTGGTCCCGTAAGTAACTTTGTTTCAAGAACTGCTATCCTTTGTAAAAGTCTGTGGCAGTTAGTGCAGCAAGTAGATTCTTGAAGAGGCATTTTCTCTTATCCTTGTAGGCAGTTGTGTTTTCCTTTCCCGGAATGTAAGCTGGTCGGGTAAAAGAATTCTGCGTTTTTGTAGTATTCCAAACTTTGTCGTATGAGCACTGTGCTGATTTGCTGAAGTTAAAATTAGGTGATAAAAGGAAATAAAATATAAAAATATAGGAGATAAAATGTAAAAGCGATAGAGCAAAGCGCGGAGCAGTAAGCAAGAGCGTCCGAACAGTAGCTGAGCAGGAAGCAGATAGTACCTCCGTCTTGTCTGGATTTAATAAAAGAAAAGTACGCGTCATCCAATCTTTTATATCTTTAACACACTCTGTCAATTTGGATAATTTAGCGTTTTCATCCGGCCGTGATGAAATATATATTTGAGCATAACAATGGAAACTAATTCCATGTTTCCTTATAATATTTCCAAGTGGCAGCATATATATTGAGAATAATAGAGGGCCTAACACAGATCCTTGCGGCACTCCATAGTTTACTGAAGTTATGATCGATTTTTCTCCATTTAAATAGACAAAATGGTAGCGGTCAGATAAGTATGATTTGAACCAGCTTAATGCTTGTCCTTGAACACCAGTATAATTTTGTAGTCGATCTAAGAGTATTGTGTGATCTATAGTATTGAACGCAGCACTAAGATCAAGTAAAACTAGTATTGAGATACAGCCTTGGTCAGAAGCTAAAAGTAAATCATTTGTGATTTTAACGAGCGCAGTTTCAGTGCTATGGTGCGGCCTGAATCCTGACTGAAACTTTTCATAGATATCATTTTCTTGCAAGAAAGAGCCTAGTTGGGCGGACACAGCTTTTTCTAATATTTTAGACATAAATGGAAGATTTGGAATGGGTCTATAATTTGCTAGGTTATTATGATCTAATTGTGGTTTCTTAATGAGTGGTTTTATAACTGCCAGTTTAAATGTTCTAGGAACATGACCTAAAGATAAAGATGAGTTAATAATATTGAGGAGAGGCTCTTCCACTATAGGTAACACTTCTTTCAGTAGTTTAGTGGGTATAGGATCTAATAAACATGTTGTTGTTTTAGATGAAGTGATGTTTATTTAACTTTTGTTCTATAGTTGTAAAGCACTGTAATTGTTCTTGCGGGGTGATAATTGAGGCTGAATTATAAGGCGCGATTGAAGATTGAACGTTTACAATTGTGGTTCTGATGCTTTCTACTTTCTCAGTGAAGAAGTTCATGAAATCATTACTACTAAACTGTAACGGGATATTTTGCTCCGGTAACGTCTGTTTATTTGTTAGTCTAGCCACGTGTTAAATAAAAACCTTGGATTGTTTTGGTTGTTTTCTATTAGTTTGCGGAGGTGCTCAGCCCTGGCCGCTTTTAGTGCCTTTTTATAACGTGACATACTGTCTTTCCACGCGATTCTAAAGACCTCTGAATTAGTTTGTTTCCATTTACGCTCTAAAATACGGGTTTCTCTCTTTAGAACATGCGTAGTATTGTTGTACCGCGGTGCTTTACTTTTCTCTCTGACCTTTTTTAATTTAATGGGTGCAACAATATCCAATGTTCTAGAGAGAATGGTGCTCATAGTGCTAGTTAGTTCTTCTAGTTCATCTGTTTGTTTGGGTTCAGGCAGCAGCTGAGACAGATCAGATAAGCAATTTGAGAAATTATCTATGGTGGATGGAAGGATTGTTCTGCCTGGTCGATAACGCGGCGCAGCATGACATTACAGCAGTACATAATATGCAAGTGACCATGTAATGGTCAGTAACATCATCACTTTGTGGAATGATATCTATATCGGTTGGATCGGTTCCATATGATATAATTAAATCGAGTGTGTGATTAAGACGATGAGTTGGTCCGGTGATGTTTTGCTTGACCCCAAAGGAGTTTAATAAATCTGTAAACGCAGCCCCTAACGCATCATTTGAATTATCTACGTGTATGTTAAAATCTCCAACAATTAATGCTTTATCGACGTTGACCAATAGATCTGAGAGAAAATCTGCAAACTCTTTTAGGAAATCAGCGTAAGGCCCTGGAGGTCTATATACAGTAGCCAAGGCTAGAGATAATAGGGATGTTTTTCTTACATCTGAGAGCGTAACATTTAGTACAAGTACTTCAAACTAATTAAACTTGTCACCTGTTTTCTGGGTAACATTAAGAATATCTCTATAGATTGTTGCAACACCGCTGCCATGACCAATCAGACGGGGCTCATGCTTATAACAGTATCCTGATGGAGTAGACTCATTAAGACCGAAATAATCATTTGGTTTAAGCCAGGTTTCAGTAAGACAAAGTACATCTAAACTATTATCTGTGACCATTTCATTTACAATAACTGCCTTAGGTGTGAGCGATCTAATGTTTAGAAGACCTAGCTTTAGAAATTGTTTTTGTTCACTAATAGTGAGATTTTCTGTTTTAATAACAATTAGATTTTTCCTAGAACCTGCAGTAGATTTATTATTTGATCTCACTAAACGAGGAATAGACACAGTTTCTATGCAATGTTCTACACTAGTATTTATATCAAATAAGTTGGTGCAGCAGAGACTGTAATTTGGACTTTTGGTTACTAGTCAAACGGTATTTAACATCTCGGAGATGTTGTCCGACAGAAGATCCGCTCCGATTCTGCTTGGGTGTAAGCCATCAGCACGGAAAAGCCTAGGACGCTCCCAAAACAGATTCCAATTATTTACAAAGAGCAGTTTCTGCTCATTGCACCATGACATTAACCATTCATTTAGCGCGAATAATCTACTGAACTTTTCATGCCCTTGTCGGTACGTGGGAAGCGGTCCTGACACTATGATCGTTATTTCAGGCGATGTGCTGCGTACCGTCTCGATCAGGCTCCTGAAGTCTTTCTTCAGAACCTCCGTCTGCCGCAGCCTGATATCGTTCACTCCAGCGTGCAACACAACGGCTCCGACACGCTCGTCACCGTTCAAGATCTCGGGTACCCGCGCAGCGATATCGAAAACACGAGCACCAGGAAAGCAGTGACTGCGCACCTTACTCTTTTACCTAACGTAACGTCGACGTGCCGGGCGATGGAATCGCCGATGATCACAGCATCGCGTTCTGTTTCGCGAAGAGGGGAGAAGCGGTTCTGGGTGGAGATCTCGAAAACCGGGAAGGGCGGAGAGATTCTTGCTCTGGTCCTGGCCCCGCGTCTTCCGCTGCGGAACCACCCAGGCTTCGTGGTGGCGTGTTGGAGCCGGAGTGAACGAAACCATGGCTGATCGTGACCTGGGCGCTCGGGACCAATGCTGAGAAACGCACGGAGTAGACGAGGTCGGAGTCAACGGGTTACTAAAGTTAGTCACTGATTTGTGTGCATCGGCGCGTCATGTTTCAAGAGCTAAACGCCGATCTCTCAGCTCGGCTTGTTTCTCTAAAAGATCACGGATCTGCTTCTCAACAGCTTCCAGCTCAGACTGCAGTGCGTGCAGCTCAAATGTGTCCTCACCTGCACCTAAAGGTAGACAACTTACATCTGATATATTCGCCATTTTAACAGATGGACAGTAAGTTAGCAACGACGCTACCAGTGATGCTATCAATATTAATACTAATTTATGACTGAAGTCTTGGATATAATCCGTCTTTTTAGTGGTACGGGCGTAGAGTAGACGCACAATAGGCGAAAAAAATTTCGTTTGTAAGTGAGTGTAAAGAAGACGCGCTCAGCCGTGACCCACAGGTGAAAACTGGTGTTGGATCACAAATCGGCTTGAGACGAGTCTGCTCAACAGTCCGCGTTGTAACTATGACGTTTGAGCAGCAGTGCTTCTCAGTGAGGAAAAGTAGAAAATGTTTGTTGTAAGTGAGTTTAAAGAGAAAAATCACGGATTATGAATCAAATCGATGGAGCTCCAAACACAACAACGCGTTCAGACGAGACGCATGCGCAGAAGAAAGAAAACTAAAAGAAGAAAAGAAGGTTCACAAATAAATGCCAGGCAGAGTTGTGTTTGTGACATAAAACATTTGTAACTAGATGTACCGCATGGCGGTACAAAATATGACCGCCGCTCAGGCCTGCACTGGCTTTCCACAAAAATAAATGACGTGGAGCAATTTGGCTGTATTGCGTGTTTATGTATATAAGTTGTATATTTTAAAAGACTGTCTGGAGTATTCCTGTGGATCATGGATAATTTAGAGTTTTGTAATTATTTGCTATTACTATTTAAGTTTTATATCAAAAGTCATTAGACACTTAACATCCGTAATGTGAAAATGTCACATTCATAACAGTGGTTTTCCCTACATAATGTATTATAAAAATGAGTTTCAAAAACACACTTATTGTGTTCAAGCAAGTCTTTTTCATGCTACATTGGTAACAACAAACAGCTTAAAAAAAAACTAAAAAACTAAATTAAACTCATTCCCACTGTACCTAGTAGAACACTTAAGTAAATGTCCCATTGAAATTAATGGGATTTTATGGATTTAGGTGAAGAAAGTGTACACATAATACATTTTGGTCTGTACCATGAAGAGAAAACTGATTCAACTATATAAACTATATATTTTCTGAAAGCGTAGACTCTCAGGATGTGATCTAACATGGCATGAAACATGTCCCACCCACCTCATTAGTATACTGCCCAAGCATAACACATTGGGTATTGGTAAATCGGGTATATGGCTGATACCTAAAAAAAGTAGTAGTATGTGCATGTCTGTCTGTGTGTGTGTGTATGTGTGTGTGTTTGTGTATGTGTGTGTCTGTGTGTGTGTGTGTGTGTCTGTCTGTGCGTGTATGTATGCGTGCGTACATGTGTGTGTGCGCGTGTGTGTTTGTGTGTGTGTGTGTGTCTGTGCGTGTGGATGTCAGTGTGTGTGCATGCTTGCGTTTGTTTGTATTCCTGCATGTGTGTGTGTGACAGTATCATCCTAAACCAGCAACCCTTCGCTCAACAGCACCATCTACAGGCCGATGAGTGTACAGTCACTAAATGTGCACATAAATGAATTTATTTTATACCCCCCCATGGATGAAATTCTACGAAACTTAGCAGAGGATACCCCCAGAGGATGTCAAGTTAATCATACACATGAAATATGGTGCAGTTCTGAACATCTCAACTGAAGATAGGGGCGATTAAAGCAGAATAATATTGCATTTTCATTTTTTATGGGAGGGGCTCAAATCACTAATGAGTGATTATGGGCTAGGTTGATGTGGGCCCTTAAGAGCAACATACCATAAAAATTTCTTCATCCTCGGTGCCACGGTTCAGGTAGTTATTTAGGAAAGACTGCATTTTTTGGGGTTTGGGGGCCCAGCGCGGGGGGTGAGTGGCCCCCGGGGACCAAACGAAATTTTTCCGTATAAGTCTAGTGGGGCTACATGCCCACCAAATTTAATGTTCCCCGGTGTTTCGGTGTCCCTGGTATCGTTGACGGAAAAATCAGTAGATTGACAAAAAAAAAAAAAAAAAAAAAAAAAAACTTAGACAATCCCTATATGAGCGCTTTCGCTACGCTAGCGGCGGTCATAATTATTATTTTTTTATTTGCAAATCTCATTTTATTTATTTGTGAGTTTTATAAATTTTTGTGAAACTCTTTACATTTGTTTGTGAATCTCAATCTATTTATTTGGAATAATGTAACAATTCTAACCCCACACTGAGTGTGTGTGTGTGTGTGTGTGTGTGTGTGTGTGTGTGTTTGAGTTTATGAAGCTGTTGTGTTGTGTTTCTGCTGCAGGAGCTGAGTGTGTGTGTGTGTGTGTGTGTGTGTGTGTGTTTGAGTTGATGAAGCTGTTGTGTTGTGTTTCTGCTGCAGGAGCTGAGCTCAGATCAGTGCAGGAGAGAACGCCTGTGAACACCAGACCTGTCACTCCTTACCCTGCTGTCAGAAAGGTGATTAATACTCAAACTGTGTGTGTGTGTGTGTGTGTGTGTGTGTGTGTGTGTGTGTGAACTGGCAAATGTGGTTCACAAGGACAAAATATCAGGTTACTCACCGCATTACGAGGACACTTGGTTTTATGAGGACATCTCAGTGTCTTCATAAACCTGAGGCCATGATATGTTCTTTTCAAGCATTAATTAATGCCCATATAAAAAAAAGACCTTACAAACCATGTTGTGTATGTGTATATATTACAAATATGACCTTATATACCCTGATGTGTATGTGTAAATTGTCCCCGCAAACCAGCCATTATAGTCACAAAATAAAATAATAAAATAGCATCACTACTACTCGGCCTTCTAAAAAAAGAAACTCCTCCTCCTCTTCCTCCTCGTCCTCCACCTCTTACACACACTCTTCCTCGTCCTCTTCCTCCTCGTCCTCGTCCTCTTCCTCCACCTCTTACACACACTCTTCCTCGTCCTCGTCCTCGTCCTCCACCTCTTACACACACTCTTCCTCGTACTCTTCGTCCTCGTCCTCCACCTCTTACACACACTCTTCCTCGTCCTCCACCTCTTACACACACTCTTCCTCGTCCTCTTCCTCCTCGTCCTCATCCTCTTCGTCCTCATCCTCTTCCTCCTCGTCCTCCACCTCTTACACACACTCTTCCTCGTCCTCCACCTCTTACACACACTCTTCCTCGTCCTCTTCCTCCTCGTCCTCGTCCACCACCTCTTACACACACTCTTCCTCGTCCTCATCCTCTTCCTCCTCGTCCTCCACCTCTTACACACACTCTTCCTCATCCTCATCCTCTTCCTCCACCTCTTACACACACTCTTCCTCGTCCTCTTCCTCCTCGTCCTCCACCTCTTACACACACTCTTCCTCGTCCTCCTCCTCGTCCTCCACCTCTTACACACACTCTTCCTCATACTCTTCGTCCTCGTCCTCCACCTCTTACACACACTCTTCCTCGTCCTCCACCTCTTACACACACTCTTCCTCGTCCTCTTCCTCCTCGTCCTCCTCCTCTTCGTCCTCATCCTCTTCCTCCTCGTCCTCCACCTCTTACACACACTCTTCCTCGTCCTCCACCTCTTACACACACTCTTCCTCGTCCTCTTCCTCCTCGTCCTCGTCCACCACCTCTTACACACACTCTTCCTCGTCCTCATCCTCTTCCTCCTCGTCCTCCACCTCTTACACACACTCTTCCTCATCCTCATCCTCTTCCTCCACCTCTTACACACACTCTTCCTCGTCCTCTTCCTCCTCGTCCTCCACCTCTTACACACACTCTTCCTCGTCCTCCTCCTCGTCCTCCACCTCTTACACACACTCTTCCTCGTCCTCATCCTCCTCGTCCTCCACCTCTTACACACACTCTTCCTCGTCCTCATCCTCTTCCTCCTCGTCCTCCACCTCTTACACACACTCTTCCTCGTCCTCCTCCTCTTCCTCCTCGTCCTCCACCTCTTACACACACTGTTCCTCGTCCTCATCCTCCTCGTCCTCCACCTCTTACACACGTTCTTCCTCGTCCTCGTCCTCTTCCTCCTCGTTCTCCACCTCTTACACACACTCTTCCTCATCCTCATCCTCTTCCTCCACCTCTTACACACACTCTTCCTCGTCCTCTTCCTCCTCGTCCTCCACCTCTTACACACACTCTTCCTCGTCCTCCTCCTCGTCCTCCACCTCTTACACACACTCTTCCTCGTCCTCATCCTCCTCGTCCTCCACCTCTTACACACACTCTTCCTCGTCCTCATCCTCTTCCTCCACCTCTTACACACACTCTTCCTCGTCCTCTTCCTCCTCGTCCTCCACCTCTTACACACACTCTTCCTCGTCCTCCTCCTCGTCCTCCACCTCTTACACACACTCTTCCTCGTCCTCATCCTCCTCGTCCTCCACCTCTTACACACACTCTTCCTCGTCCTCATCCTCTTCCTCCTCGTCCTCCACCTCTTACACACACTCTTCCTCGTCCTCCTCCTCTTCCTCCTCGTCCTCCACCTCTTACACACACTCTTCCTCGTCCTCTTCTTCCTCGTCCTCCACCTCTTACACACACTCTTCCTCGTCCTCATCCTCTTCCTCCCCGTCCTCCACCTCTTACACACACTCTTCCTCGTCCTCCTCCTCCTTGTCCTCCACCTCTTACACACACTCTTCCTCGTCCTCATCCTCTTCCTCCTCGTCCTCCACCTCTTACACACACTCTTCCTCGTCCTCATCCTCTTCCTCCTCGTCCTCCACCTCTTACACACACTCTTCCTCGTCCTCCTCCTCTTCCTCCTCGTCCTCCACCTCTTACACACACTCTTCCTCGTCCTCATCCTCCTCGTCCTCCACCTCTTACACACGTTCTTCCTCGTCCTCGTCCTCTTCCTCCTCGTTCTCCACCTCTTACACACACTCTTCCTCATCCTCATCCTCTTCCTCCACCTCTTACACACACTCTTCCTCGTCCTCTTCCTCCTCGTCCTCCACCTCTTACACACACTCTTCCTCGTCCTCCTCCTCGTCCTCCACCTCTTACACACACTCTTCCTCGTCCTCATCCTCCTCGTCCTCCACCTCTTACACACACTCTTCCTCGTCCTCATCCTCTTCCTCCTCGTCCTCCACCTCTTACACACACTCTTCCTCGTCCTCCTCCTCTTCCTCCTCGTCCTCCACCTCTTACACACACTCTTCCTCGTCCTCTTCTTCCTCGTCCTCCACCTCTTACACACACTCTTCCTCGTCCTCATCCTCTTCCTCCTCGTCCTCCACCTCTTACACACACTCTTCCTCGTCCTCCTCCTCCTTGTCCTCCACCTCTTACACACACTCTTCCTCGTCCTCATCCTCTTCCTCCTCGTCCTCCACCTCTTACACACACTCTTCCTCGTCCTCCTCCTCTTCCTCCTCGTCCTCATCCTCTTCCTCCACCTCTTACACACATTCTTCCTCGTCCTCTTCCTCCTCGTCCTCGTCCTCCACCTCTTACACACACTCTTCCTCGTCCTCATCCTCTTCCTCCTCGTCCTCCACCTCTTACACACACTCTTCCTCGTCGTCTTCCTCCTCGTCCTCCACCTCTTACACACACTCTTCCTCGTCCTCTTCCTCCTCGTCCTCGCTCTCCACCTCTTACACACACTCTTCCTCGTCCTCATCCTCTTCCTCCTCGCCCTCCACCTCTTACACACACTCTTCCTCGTCCTCCTCCTCTTCCTCCTCGTCCTCATCCTCTTCCTCCACCTCTTACACACACTCTTCCTCGTCCTCCTCGTCCTCGTCCTCCACCTCTTACACACACTCTTCCTCGTCCTCATCCTCTTCCTCCTCGTCCTCCACCTCTTACACACACTCTTCCTCGTCCTCTTCCTCTTCGTCCTCCACCTCTTACACACACTCTTCCTCGTCCTCCTCCTCTTCGTCCTCCACCTCTTACACACACTCTTCCTCGTCCTCCTCCTCTTCGTCCTCCACCTCTTACACACACTCTTCCTCGTCCTCTTCGTCCTCCACCTCTTACACACACTCTTCCTGGTCCTCCTTCTCTTCCTCCTCGTCCTCCACCTCTTACACAAACTCTTCCTCGTCCTCTTCCTCCTCGTCCTCATTCTCCACCTCTTACACACACTCTTCCTCGTCCTCATCCTCTTCCTCCTCGCCCTCCAGCTCTTACACAAACTCTTCCTCGTCCTCTTCCTCCTCGTCCTCCACCTCTTACACACACTCTTCCTCGTCCTCCTCCTCTTCCTCCTCGTCCTCTACCTCTTCCTCCACCTCTTACACACACTCTTCCTCGTCCTCCTCCTCGTCCTCATCCTCTTCCTCCACCTCTTACACACACTCTTCCTCGTCCTCGTCCTCCACCTCTTACACACACTCTTCCTCGTCCTCGTCCTCATCCTCTTCCTCCTCGTCCTCCACCTCTTACACACACTCTTCCTCGTCCTCATCCTCTTCCTCCTCGTCCTCCACCTCTTACACACACTCTTCCTTGTCCTCTTCCTCCTCGTCCTCCACCTCTTACACACACTCTTCCTCGTCATCTTCCTCCTCGTCCTCGTTCTCCACCTCTTACACACACTCTTCCTCTTCCTCGTCCTCTTCCTCCTCGTCCTCCACCTCTTACACACACTCTTCCTCGTCCTCCTCCTCTTCCTCCTCGTCCTCATCCTCTTCCTCCACCTCTTACACACACTCTTCCTCGTCGTCCTCGTCCTCCACCTCTTACACACACTCTTCCTCGTCCTCTTCCTCCTCGTCCTCCACCTCTTACACACTCTTCCTCGTCCTCCTCCTCTTCCTCCTCGTCCTCCACCTCTTACACACACTCTTCCTCGTCCTCCTCCTCTTCCTCCTCGTCCTCTACCTCTTACACACGCTCTTCCTCGTCCTCTTCCTCCTCGTCCTTCACCTCTTACACACACTCTTCCTCGTCCTCCTCCTCTTCCTCCTCGTCCTCTACCTCTTACACACGCTCTTCCTCGTCCTCTTCCTCCTCGTCCTTCACCTCTTACACACACTCTTCCTCGTCCTCCTCCTCTTCCTCCTCGTCCTCTACCTCTTACACACGCTCTTCCTCGTCCTCTTCCTCCTCGTCCTTCACCTCCGCCGCATTCATCGTGAAGCGTGCAGCAAGCGATTTGCAAAGATTAATATAAAGGTTAATAAAACGTTACACTCACTTCTTCTTCTGGAGGTGCAGCAGGAACACGAATAGTTGCTACCGATCCTTTATTCAGGAGCAGCTTCTTAGCAAAACCAGCTTTACACTGACCCTCGTTTGTAAAGCATTCTGGTGTGTGAAATGATTCACGCATATATGAAAGCATTGACGTTGATCGTGGGGAATATTCCCTTCGAAAACAAACTCAGCCACTACGTCTTCAGCGGTTCGGATTTAGGAACATCAAAATGTTGCTGTGTTCCTTATTACACCCAAGAGCAGAACACCACACTCGCTTAGACGCCATTCTGCTCATAGACAGTGCTCCAGCGTATCAACAATGCGGACTATGATGACAGCTCGCTCAGGGCGGGTCTGTGTTGAAACGCTGCTGTCAATTAACAATTTTAATTTTATATTTTCCAAATGTAGCATTCGGTAATAGTTATGTTTATGTAAGGAAAGTATTATTGCTTTAGATTTGTGTTTAGTTTATTGACATTGTTTATCTGGTGTTTATGGCCATGTAAATAAATATAGCATGTGTTATACATAAAGATTAATCAGTATTTTGGCAAATGATGTGGGTGTGTTCGAATGTACTTTTACAACAATTGTTTAGAACACGTAAAACTGCGCAGCGTTATCACAACAATGAATTCGACATACAGTAACATCTATGATAACCAATGTAGTATTACACCTTACTTTTCTTGCGGTTAATTCATTTTAATGAAATAAAAGTGTGATGAGGTTCAAGAGTCAGGAAGGAAGAAGACAGGGGTCGGCGTGACTGGGACTCGTACTTTATTAAAATGAAACAAAACAAACAAAAGTCGCGCACAACACGCATTCACCGTGGCAACCGCGACGGCACAAAACAGTTCAAAAATGAGAGCTCGGATCCACCGGTTTTCTTTCTCTGCGTCCAATTTTCTCTTCAGTCTCTCGTTCCAGCGCGCGGCTTATAAGCGGTCTCTCCACGCGGATCACTGCAATAAGATACAGGTGTTCGTTATTTGCACTTGACCTACTTGCGGGAGTCCCGCTCGTCTCGTTTCTCTCTCTCCCGTTACAGACCGCGCTGAACCACGCCCGTTTATTTTCAGTGTCAAATATCACGATCAATGTGTGCATTTTAGATCCCACATAGTTTAGCTTGTTTCAGTAAATTATGCTCTGATCCTTTGTGTTTTAATCTTTCCGATCTTCCATATCTGAACAGCACGTCCTATTCAGCATTGTAACACACACACACACACACACACACACACACACACACACACACACACACACACACACACACACACACACACACACACACACACACACACACCGTCCTGCTCAACACAGGCCTGTTAACACAGGAAGTGAGCCTCATCCACTTCCTCATTAGTGCATCATCATGAGGGATTCAGCCATTAGATTTGAGACGTTGTGCTCTGGCTAGCAGAGTGTAATTGTCCTGAGCACTGTAAACCTGGAGCGGGGCATCAGGTCACGGCCCGAGAACAGCTTTAGATCGTGTGCTGAAACTGCATTAGAATATGAGGGATGTGATTTGTCAGATAAACAGCAGGTACAGACGTGGGCGAGTGTCGTTCTGCATCTCTGGAGCCTTTAATCACAAAAAAAACCTCATGTCTGTCTGTGTGTGTGTGTCTGTTATTCGCATATCTCTCAAACCGTTAGTCCGATGGATTTCAAACTTGACGGGTGTCTCGCTACGGGCAGGAGTAAGTGCAGTGCCAAGTTTGACGTTGTTTGGATTGGAAATGCAAAAGATATTGGTAAATATATCGGTAAAAGAAGCACTTGGAAGGTTTTGGTTTAAAAATAAACATTCTGACATAAACACTCTGTCAGCTACACTGTTTACTTCTGAATATTATATTTTATTCACGTTCATCATTTGTAGTAGCCTATTCACAAACTGTTTGTTCAAGCGTAGCGTATCGAGTTCACTGTGTAGCCTGCTCCCTGAATCGTCGCGCTTATTCATTTGTGGATGTTAACTGAATCTGTAAGTCAGCTACACTGTTTACTTCTGAATATTATATCTATCTATAAATTACAGGAACGTCTTTCTGTCTGTCTGTGTGTGTGTGTGTCTGTTATACGCATATCTCCCGTCGAATACGCCAAATTTTTTACGCCGTTTGTAAATTAAATGCGGTTTAAAACTCTGTATTTGACGGCTTTTGGCTGTAAACGCGATTAATCTATGGCGTAATTCTGACCCTCTTGGCAGACACACGCGCTCGGAAACACGCTGAGACACGCTCAGACATGCTCAGACACACACTCACACACACACACACACACACACACACACTCAGACACGCTCAGACACACAAACGCTCAGACACACACAAACTCAGACACACACTCGGACACGCTGAGAGACGCTCAGACACACACACACGCTCCGACACAAACGCTCAGACACACGCTCGGACACACACACGCTCAGACATGCTCAGACACACACACGCTCAGACACACACGCTCAGACACAAACGCTCAGACACATACGCTCAGACACACACACGCTCAGACACACACACACACACACACACGCTCAGACACACACGCTCAGACACAAACGCTCAGACACATACACGCTCAGACGCACACGCTCAAACACACACACGCTCAGACACACACACACTCAGATGCACACGCTCCGACACACACACACACGCTCAGACACAAACGCTCAGACACACACACGCTCAGACACAAGCGCTCAGACACACACACGCTCAGACACAAACGCTCAGACACACACACGCTCAGACACACACACGCTCAGACACACACGCAGACGCACACGCTCAGACACACACGCTCAGACACACACAAGCTCAGACACACACACGCTCAGACACAAACGCTCAGACACACACACGCTCAGACACACACACGCTCAGACACACACGCAGACGCACACGCTCAGACACACACGCTCAGACACACACAAGCTCAGACACACACACGCTCAGACACAAACGCTCAGACACACACGCGCTCAGACACACGCTCAGACACACACAAGCTCAGACACACACACGCTCAGACACACACGCAGACACACACGCTCAGACACACACGCTCAGACACACACAAGCTCAGACACACACACGCTCAGACACAAACGCTCAGACACACACGCGCTCAGACACACGCTCAGACACACACGCAGACGCACACGCTCAGACACACACAAGCTCAGACACACACACACGCTCAGACACAAACGCTCAGACACACGCTCAGACACACACACACGCAGACGCACACGCTCAGACACACACGCTCAGACACACACAAGCTCAGACACACACACGCTCAGACACACACGCGCTCAGACACACGCTCAGACACACACAAGCTCAGACACACACACGCTCAGACACAAACGCTCAGACACACACAAGCTCAGACACACGCTCAGACACAAACGCTCAGATGCACACACGCTCAGACACACACACGCTCAGACACACACGCGCTCAGACACACACACGCTCAGACACACACGCGCTCAGACACACGCTCAGACACACACAAGCTCAGACACACACACGCTCAGACACAAACGCTCAGACACACACAAGCTCAGACACACACACACGCTCAGACACAAACGCTCAGACACAAACGCTCAGACACACACGCGCTCAGACACACACACGCTCAGACACACACACGCTCAGACACACACGCGCTCAGACACACGCGCTCAGACACACGCTCAGACACACACGCGCTCAGACACACACGCGCTCAGACACACACAAGCTCAGACACACACACGCTCAGACACAAACGCTCAGACACACACACGATCAGACACAAACGCTCAGACACACGCTCAGACACAAACGCTCAGATGCACACACGCTCAGACACACACACGCTTAGACACACACACGCTCAGACACAAACGCTCAGATGCACACACGCTCAGACACAAACGCTCAGACACACACGCTCAGACACACACACGCTCAGACACAAACGCTCAGATGCACACACGCTCAGACACAAACGCTCAGACACACACGCGCTCAGACACACACACACGCTCAGACACAAACGCTCAGACACACACACGCTCAGACACAAACGCTCAGATGCACACACGCTCAGACACACACACGCTCAGACACACACACGCTCAGACACAAACGCTCAGATGCACACACGCTCAGACACACACACGCTCAGACACAAACGCTCAGATGCACACACACACACACACACACGCTCAGACACACACACACGCTCAGACACAAACGCTCAGACACACACACGCTCAGACACAAACGCTCAGATGCACACACGCTCAGACACACACACGCTCAGACACACACACGCTCAGACACACACACGCTCAGACACAAACGCTCAGATGCACACACGCTCAGACACACACACGCTCAGACACACACACGCTCAGACACACACATGCTCAGACACACACACGCTCAGACACACACACGCTCAGACACAAACGCTCAGATGCACACACGCTCAGACACAAACGCTCAGACACACACGCGCTCAGACACACGCTCAGACACAAACGCTCAGACACACACACGCTCAGACACACACACGCTCAGACACAAACGCTCAGATGCACACACGCTCAGACACAAACGCTCAGATGCACACACGCTCAGACACAAACGCTCAGACACACACGCGCTCAGACACACGCTCAGACACACAAACGCTCAGACACACACACGCTCAGACACACACACGCTCAGACACAAACGCTCAGATGCACACACGCTCAGACACAAACGCTCAGATGCACACACGCTCAGACACACGCTCAGACACACACACGCTCAGACACACACACGCTCAGACACACACACGCTCAGACACACACGCGCTCAGACACACGCTCAGACACAAACGCTCAGATGCACACACGCTCAGACACACGCTCAGACACACACACGCTCAGACACACACACGCTCAGACACACACACGCTCAGACACACACACGCTCAGACACACACGCGCTCAGACACACGCTCAGACACAAACGCTCAGACACACACGCGCTCAGACACACGCTCAGACACACACAAGCTCAGACACACACACGCTCAGACACAAACGCTCAGACACACACGCGCTCAGACACACGCTCAGACACACACACACTCAGACACACACAAGCTCAGACACACACACGCTGAATGCGGCTAAGGTTTACACTCAGGGTACATTACGGCATGTTTTGTATGTACGACGTTCTCAATATAATTCATAATCCCACGTTTATAATGAACAACGCGTTATGGTTATTGTGTTATTACAAACGGTGTACGCCCAGAACAGAGGGGCGGGGTCAGAGCCGGCTCTCCCTATAAGCGAACTAAGCGGCTGCTTAGGGCCCCGCCGCCACTAGGGGGCCCCCTAACTACAGATGGTACTCGCCGGTGTCGCCGCGGTTTAACAGTCAACCAACCGTGTAAAATCGTTGTCTTCCCGGGACTTGGACATTTGACCGCAAAAATGAAATCGGGTGCAGAAAAAGGAGAAAAGAAATCCCATTATAGTAGAGGCACTACTCTGACCAAATCCACATTTTAAGCAGTTTTTACTGTAGAATTATTTTTGTATGAACTACATGTAATGTGCAACAATGACTCTGTAAAATGTAAAAAGCGTTACCTAGAGTTTTTATTAGATTTATGTATATATTTTATAACTAAACATTTTATATACACATTTGGCTAATGATTGTTCGCTGAAGTAGTGTTTTTATAGTTGGAATATATAAAAAATAAATACCAACTCAAACTAGAATCTTTTGCAGAGTTTGTAATCTCTTTGATACATCAATATAGAAGAATATGTTTAAATCACTTTAGAAGGAAGCAAAGAAATTACTGGTCCAACTTCTCCCTCTTTTTAAAGTGTGGAAAAGGGAAAAGAAGTTCAAAGATGGAGACTCCAGCAACACCTGTAGTGTATGCAACAACTTTATTGAAGATTTTTTAATACTAAAGGTTTTAAGCCGCCTAGTGGACAACAACAGTTAGTGCTGTTTTAAAATGTACAAAGCATTCAGACAGTAATAAAGTAGATGTAGAAATCTGGTAAATCTGACTGTTTCAGTGAGTGTACTTTAATAAGCAGTAAAATAACACTGGGCAATCATGTTAAAGAGGTACAGATGAAATGTGTAAGGGTTAGATTGTATACAGTTGCTGGTTTACAGTGGCAATACTCCATTATTCACTGCAAGGCAGAGCCCCAGAGTTATCCTGCTTACGGCCCCCAGATTTACAGAGCTGGCCCTGGGCGGGGGGAACAAAGCTCATTATCATTTAAAGACACATGCACTTAAACAGCTGTTTTTGACCAGGTGAAATTAGTGTTTTCTTACAATACTAATGAGAATTTTTAATTGAAGTATATTACAAACTTTTCATTTAGACCCTAAAGAATCATATTAGCTTGTACAAAAATGGCATTATATGACCCCTTTAAAAGCAAATATCTCCCTTTGCTTTGAACTTTGAGCGTTGTAACTTTGCAGATGTTGATTATGCTCAGACAGCAACATTACACACTAACTACAGTTAGAGAAGTCAAATCATATTCAACCACCCCTTTAATGCGCTGAATACACGTGAAATACACGTTGTTGACGTGTTAAAATTCACATGTTTTTGGCCCTCTTGTCTTTCCATATGTGTCTGAGTGTGTGTGTGTGTGTGTGTGTGTACAGTGTCATAACTCAACATCCACAGTAAAATGAAAACATTTTCCTTTTTTTTCTCAGTGTTTTGCAGAGAAAAGAAAACTGCTGAAATGCAGAAAAGTGACGTTCAGTGACATCGTGAGCGTCCGGAACGTGTCGAGCCACAAGCGTGTTCAGATTGAGCTCCGGGATCAGCGGGAAAACCGGGATCAACCGGACGGAAGCGGATCCTCAGATAATCCCGTGAGATTCTTTGACTTTGCGGATGCGTGTGAGAGAGAAGCCTTTTTCCACAGACTGAAACAAACACACTCGTTCACGTTTCCAGCCAAACCGGTAACTTTTTCCCCGTATTCCCCATACAGACGCTTTGACATCGACAGGGGATTCATCTTCCTTTGGGAATGTGTTTCTGTTCCCATAGATCCTGTCCAGCATCTGAGAGGATCTGACCAGCAGAGGGCGACACTGCTATTATCATCTCAACATAATGCAGTGTTTTCGGGACGGACACTTATTCATCTGGGTGAAACAAACACAAGGGATAATTAATACACATCTCGTCCACTTATGGAACATGTGTACAGTGAAGTCAAGTTATGTAATATGAACTTAACTGATGATTTTAATGCAGAGTCTCGATAACGAGAAGCCAACAGTGGAATAGATGAGATTTTACATGGAATTTAATGGGAAGAGAACCTTGTAAATGAAATTATTTATACTAGATGTTGATGTATAAAAGATTAATATATATATACTAAAAGAGAAATAATAAAAAATAAAAAAAAACATTGTGCAACTGATCTTGATTTACCAAATTATTTTGTGCATAAAAAGGATGAAATGCTATATTTAATAACTATTATATGAACAATCATGTTTTGGTGAATCATAAATATGACATAGTATTTATGTAGACGTAATTATGAGATTAAAATGACCAAGTCATATTTTTGACCTTTTGTCATAATGTACCTTTTTTTTTTTTATTATTATGACAAACTACGTAATAATTATTTAAAAAGTCGATGTATGAGTGGAAAAGTCGAAATTAGCCATAATTATTACTTTTGACGTCCTAATTTCATTTTCATTTCATAAATATGACTTGGTGCGTCATTATTTCGACTCTTTGTGTATTCATTTTGATTAATGATTCGTGTGTGTGTGTGTGTGTGTGTGTGTGAGAGAGAGTGAGTGTGTGTGTGAGTATTCATTATGATTTATGGTGTGTGAGAAAGTGTGTGTCTGGTTGTGAGTGTGTGCGTGAGTATTAATTATGATTTATGATTTGTTTTTCTCGTGTGGCGGAAATAGGTTTCCATACAATAGAGATTAAATACTTCGCTTTTAAATGTAACCCCAAAACATCAACACAGCCAGTCTGACCACGTGGTCTAAAAACCAAAATATCAGCCAATCAGGAACGCGGAGGGGAGCGCCGCAGATAATCAGCCAATCGGCGCGCAGTGGCGTTGCCAAGCAGCTCGTGTGACTAACGGCAGTCATATGACTGTCCCACAAATGGAGTCCGTGTGCTGGAGTCGAGTGAGCCTCAGGAATTAAACACAAAAAGGAGTTTTCCTTCAAATCGTGGGTCCATAATGGCTCCCACGCTGTTTCACAAGCTCTTCAACAAGAGAAATGCGCTTTCACCGCCCGCGAAGAGCAGCAAAGAGGACTCGGTGTTCAGGTACGTGTCGAGCAGCTTCCGGAGAGCACACAATATCACACACACACTCGAGTGTGTTTTCATACATCTCTGTGGATATATCTGTCTGAGTTTGAGTCGTGTTGTTGGTGGTTTGGTAAGGTTTTCTCCATCTGTAGCCTCTACGTTTAGCCTTACGCTGATTGGTTCGGTTAACCCTTTGTTGGCGCACGCCACTTTTCTCTAAACGTAGACTAGCTTTTGTTTTTTGACTCAGTTATTGTGTTCTCTAATAAAACGTGATGTTGTTGACTCTCATAAAGGCCACATTTCACTGCGTTTAGTGAATGTATTTACCGTTGGTGGTGATATGTTTGCGTGCGTGCGTGCGCGAGACTGCACGTGACCGCGTAATCAAACAGGCTCGCGCTGTCAGTGCATTCACGCGTTCATCGACTCTGGGTTTAGTGGATGTGCAGCAGGTCTCAAGCATGCAGATGATATGCGGATGTTTGAAGTATTTAATTGCTGTGAGGAATCAATGCAAGCTTCTGCAGAATAGCCACTGAACTTTGCATTAACAATAAGCGTTGAAATCATTTCTGTTGCACACTGACTTTCCTCTTCATCTCATTAGGAGTGCTAGAAGCGTTTGGAAGTAAGTTTGGGATTTAGATAATCCTTAAGTAAAGCTCCAGTGGTTCTCAAGCTTAATTAACTCCAAGGACCGTCATTGTCAAAGACTATATTTGAAGATCCTCATTATATTTATATTACTTCTGCTACAGTGACAGAGCTACTTGTGGTGAATGCATTTTATTTATGGAAACTAGGAGTGGTAATATTCTGATCCACTGGTACAGGAGCTGAATGTTCTACATGGTTTGCACTGTTCATTACTGGTGAAATATATTTACTGGTCTAGTTCATAATGTTGCTTTTTTTGTAAAAGGATTTTACCTACAAATTTTCACTCTAAAATGTTTTAGCACTTAACAATTGTGTGTGTGTGTGTGTATTAGGGGTGTAACGGTACACAGAAGTCGCGGTTCGGTACAACATGAAGAAGCAACAAATCCTCAATTTATTTATTTTAATTTATTTTGAACTGACAGTAGTGCAAATCACAGTTCATTCCAACTATCGGCATTGAGTGTGTGTTGTACAGTGTGTGTGTTGTACAGTATGAGTGTGTGTTGTACAGTATGAGTGTGTGTTGTACAGTATGAGTGTGTGTTGTACAGTACTGTATTAATAAGCACTGATAGTAAACACAGAGCACTCTTGCAGAACTCATATGGTTTTGAAGGGCTGATGAAAAACAAAAGGCATCAGGTCTTAATCCGCTACACGACTGAAGAGCATCAGTTTTTGTACAAAGACAATTTTATACAAAGTCTGAAATCTTGTGTTGTGTAAAGTCTTGAGCAACACAATTACCACATTGTAAAAACACAAAACAATGAGTGAGCAAACATTTAGGCGAGATAAATGTGATAAAATATATAAATAAATAAAAGATAAAATAAAGTTTCCTTGCCCTTTCCTCATGTGGAAATCACACTTTTAAAATTCCCTCATGCAGTGTGTCCAGTTTATCAAAGATTAAAATGAATTCAATTAAATAAAGCGTGCAGTTGTTTATGCAACAGATTAAAATAAGAAATATGATCTTAACTTACTGTACATCTTGAGATGTGTTGGTATCGGCGGCATAGGCCATTAAAAGCCCAAACGGGGTCAACCACTGAAAGCATGTACACTACTAACTCTAGGGTGTAGGGTCAGTGTAGTGTAGGGTCAGTGTAGTGTAGGGTCAGTGTAGTGTAGGGTCAGTGTGTAGGGTCAGTGTAGTGTAGGGTGTCGGGTCAGTGTAGTGTAGGGTGTCGGGTCAGTGTAGTGTAGGGTCAGTGTAGTGTAGGGTCAGTGTAGTGTAGGTAGGGTCAGTGTAGTGTAGATAGGGTCAGTGTAGTGTAGGTAGGGTCAGTGTAGGGTCAGTGTAGTGTAGGTAGGGTCAGTGTAGGGTCAGTGTAGTGTAGATAGGGTCAGTGTGTAGGGTCAGTGTAGTGTAGGGTGTCGGGTCAGTGTAGTGTAGGGTGTCGGGTCAGTGTAGTGTAGGGTGTCGGGTCAGTGTAGTGTAGGGTGTCGGGTCAGTGTAGTGTAGGGTGTCGGGTCAGTGTAGTGTAGGGTGTCGGGTCAGTGTAGTGTAGGGTGTCGGGTCAGTGTAGTGTAGGGTCAGTGTAGTGTAGGGTCAGTGTAGTGTAGGTAGGGTCAGTGTAGTGTAGATAGGGTCAGTGTAGTGTAGGTAGGGTCAGTGTAGGGTCAGTGTAGTGTAGGTAGGGTCAGTGTAGGGTCAGTGTAGTGTAGATAGGGTCAGTGTAGTGTAGGTAGGGTCAGTGTAGGGTCAGTGTAGTGTAGGTAGGGTCAGTGTAGTGTAGATAGGGTCAGTGTAGTGTAGATAGGGTCAGTGTAGTGTAGGTAGGGTCAGTGTAGGGTCAGTGTAGTGTAGATAGGGTAGGTAGGGTCAGTGTAGGGTCAGTGTAGTGTAGGTAGGGTCAGTGTAGTGTAGGTAGGGTCAGTGTAGGGTCAGTGTAGTGTAGGTAGGGTCAGTGTAGTGTAGATAGGGTCAGTGTAGTGTAGATAGGGTCAGTGTAGTGTAGGTAGGGTCAGTGTAGGGTCAGTGTAGTGTAGATAGGGTCAGTGTAGTGTAGGTAGGGTCAGTGTAGGGTCAGTGTAGTGTAGGTAGGGTCAGTGTAGTGTAGTGTAGGGTCAGTGTAGTGTAGGTAGGGTCAGTGTAGGGTCAAAGACATCAAACACAGTTCAGTGCTGCAGTATTGGAGTGTGTGTTGTTACCTCATGACCTCTTGACCTCTTGACCTCATCCTGATCTGCTCCACTCGCTCCTCACGCATGGCAATGATCATGTGTTCTGATCCAGAGAGAGCTGTTGTCATGTATAGATATGAAACTGTAGGAAACTTCAGACCTATTAGTGTTTTAATTAGTACTTTTTTACTTCTTTTTTTTTTTATGTTTAAGGCGTGAGTGACCAAAAAAGTTTGAGAACAACTGGATTAAGTGTTCAATTAAGTTTCAAAATGTGACAAATTCTGTGACTTCACTGTTTTTTTAAATGGGTGCTGTCTTCAAGTGTGTGTTTCTGTGTCCTCATGACCGGAGAGAGTGTGTCAGATGAGATGATTGTGATCATGATGTCAGCATGTGTCATTCTCTCACTGCCAGATCATGTGAGTGTGGATTGTGGCGTGTCTGTAGTTATTCTAGGACAATACGGAGGAATGTACAAGAGATTTTACTAGAGCTGCGTGATTAATCGTTAAAATATGGCGATCTGGATTCAAACACACACGCGATTTTATTCCTGAATCACAGCGAACATTCAGATTTTCTGATCCAGAGAGCCGTTGTCATGCACAGGTATGAACCTGCTTTTCCAAACACACAGTATCTTTATTTCTGTTACTAATATTCCAACTATCACTGAAGCACTGGGATAAAAGTTTATAGTTCGGATAAAAACACTGTCTTTCATTGCGCTGTTTCTACGTCATTGCGCTGTTTCTACGTCATTGTGCTATTTCTACGTCATTGCGCTATTTCTACGTCATTGCGCTATTTCAACGTCATTACGCTATTTCTACATCATTACGCTATTTCTACGCCATTACGCTATTTCTACGTCATTGCGCTATTTCTACGTCATCGCGCTATTTCTACGTCATCGCGCTATTTCTACATCATTGCGCTATTTCTACATCATTAACCTATTTCTACGTCATTAACCTATTTCTACGTCATTACGCTATTTCTACGTCATTACGCTATTTCTACGTCATTGCACTATTTCTACATCATTAACCTATGTCTACGTCATTACGCTATTTCTACGTCATTACGCTATTTCTACGTCATTGCGCTATTTCTACGTCATTGCGCTATTTCTACGTCATTGCGCTATCTCTACATCATTGCGCTATTTCTACATCATTGCGCTATTTCTACATTGCGCTATTGCTACGTCATTACGCTATTGCTACGTCATTACGCTATTTCTGCGTCATTACGCTATTGCTACGTCATTACGCTATTTCTATGTCATTACGCTATTTCTACATCACGCTATTTCTATGTCATCACGCTATTTCTACGTCATTACGCTATTTCTACGTCATTACGCTATTTCTACATCATTACGCTATTTCTACATCATCACGCTATTTCTGTCATCACGCTATTTCTACGTCATTACGCTATTTCTACATCACGCTATTTCTACATCATCACGCTATTTCTACGTCATTACGCTATTTCTACATCACGCTATTTCTACGTCATTGCACATGCACAGTCCTTTCAGTATCGTTTTTTAATCCGATCAAGTGTTTACATGTTCTCTCGATCGGATTGGAAAAGGAATAAAACACCCCTTTAAATCCGATCGAAATATCATTGGGATCGAGCTCAGTCGGATCGATTAAGGTGTTTATATGAAGGCTTTCAGTGCGATTGAGCCGCCAATGCGATCACTAACGGGTCATTAGCATGTAAACGTCTCCAGTGCTGGAGTCTGAGTGAGTGTTGACCAGCTGCTCCTCCAGCTATTATTGTCCCGTCGGCTCTGGTGGAGCTGAGAGGAATGTGGCCTGGAAACATTCCCATGCATGCGTTCAGAAGCGGCTAGCGGACAGGAACTGCGTCACGGTCTGGATGGTTTCTTTACGTAACGACATGATCCTGTCTGACCTCCACACACACACACACACTCGCTGGAGAGGTCCAGCTCGCCTGGGTCTCGCCTCACACACTCATGATGTTCTGTGAGTTTAGCTCAGCGCTATTCTCATCAGCGCTGTGTGCGGAGGACTAGCGAGGATGGGGACGCGCGCGGGTCCGGCCGCACAGACGCACAGGTACTGACGCCGGCTCGGGGGTTGTTGTGTAACGCTCAGCAGATTAAGGACTCCTCCTGAAATAACAGTTAATCCACTGTAATGAGGACAGAGATCCTTATCTTTACAGGCTAATGTGGGGGAAATGGCCATCGTTATTACTGTAATGATGAATATTATTGGCAACACTTTAATTTACAGTGTCCTTGTTACATGTACTTACCATAGTACCCTAACCCTATAGTAAGTGCATGTAGTTGCTTAATTACACTGTGACACGGACATCTTAAGATAAAGTGTGACCATATTATTTATAGTAGTAGTACTAAACAATTGTTGCAATTGATAATTTATGCGCATGTCCAGCAGTGTTGTGCATTACGAGGTAATTAATTACTGTAATTTAAGTACTTTTCCCTTAAAAAGTATATTGTCAAGTCACCTTTATTTATATAGCACTTTACAGCACAGAGTGTTTCACAGCAGCTTTACAGAGATAACAGGAGAATAATGCAACAGAGTTTATATAAGAAAACAGCGTCACAGTCCAGCTTAAGTTCGTTCAGTGGTGGTTCATTTCTGTGATTAATTAAAGTTATTTAGTTCATTTATATATGCATGTATAGCCGCTCTGGAGAGAACAGTGATGTCGATATTGTAAGGGATACCTCTTAATTTTTCCTTAATGTAATTATTTCTTCTGATGTAATTGCATGTATAAGGTTTTTGGTCGTCGCATTAAAATTGGATAATATCTGGCCTCAACATGACATCATGACTTTGCGTAAACATACACGCCACTTTCAAGTCAAGTGACGTGTTATCTATAAGCATTTTGAGCTATCCGCGCGTATGTTCACGCCGAAACTAACCGTCATCTTCCGCGTGTATGTCTACGCCGTTACATGTCAGAGTGATTTCGCGTGTATGTGTACTCCGTTAAATGTCCGAGCGAAACGGAGCAAAATGTATATCTAACATCTGGGGATCGATATTTTTTTTTCCTAGGATGGTAGGGGAAGACTCATAAATGGTATTAACCCCAGTGACGGGTAGGTTTAGGGACGGAGCTGGGGTAGGTCATATTTATACAGTAATGTAACGTTAAGTCAACGGCGTTGATAAACACGCTGAAAAGCGATTATGTGTGTTGATAGCACGCCAAAAATGGAAATACGAATTGGCGTGTCATACATACGCCATTTCATGAGATCAGTCTGCTGGCCTATAGCTTTGAAGTGTTGGAAAAGTGTGAAAGTCCTTGAGAATTGCTTGAATTCTTCTCTCAAATGTTGCATGAACCCTGAAGTAATGCACATTTGAGTATTTCTGCCCATAATAATAATAATAATAATAATAATAATAATAATGCTGCAATAACATTTACACATTTTGTTCAGTATTTTTTTAAACTGTATTTATTACTAAAATGAGTCAACATGAAAAAATAATTTGAACTTGATAAAAATACTTCTTGATGATTGAAAGTTATATTGTAATGTTGTGCACAGTTAAAGCTGCTCTAAGCGATGTTGGGTGACGTCACTTCTTGTTGACGTTCAAAGTATTGTCAAACAAAATGGAGGCTAGCTCGACCCTCCCCTAGTACTATCCTGTCCCCTCCCCCTCCCCCCTCCCTCCTCCTCATCCCGGCCCCTCCCCCTCCCGTGCTTCCTGAAACAGTCATGAACCATTTAGAAAAACCAGACTGGATTTACCCTGTCCAGCAGAAACACCTGAGTGTGGGATCGGAAGCCCTTCTGCCGGCGGAGTTCTCGCCACCTTTTGAACGCAAATTCGGGACTTCGCACGCGCGTTCCTTCTACTTTTCCATATTCTTTGTTATTTGTTCATCGGAACGTCGTCTCTTTGGTCGTGTGTCGGTCATATCAAAATTCTCAAGAATATACATTTTTAACGTTAGTCGTTGTCGTTGTCTTGGACATCTCTCCTCAACACCCCCCACACCCCCCTTCATGTGCACACGCACTAACCCCCCACCCCCACCCCCACCCCCACCCCCACCCCCCACATCATTCTTGTCGGTGATTGGCTGGAACACAGTTTGTTATGTTTCGTGGTCCAGGCTGGGCCAGTTTGTTTGTGTTGCCGTTTGTGGAGCCTGTGGTGTAAACAGAGGCCGCGCTACAGTGTGTTCAGGGGACCGGCAGCGAGCGGATGGGGAGGAGATGTTTGCTGGATGTGACACAAAATGCTTCGACCTAAAAACGCGTAACATCGCTTCTTAGAGCACCTTTAATAATAAAAGTCAAAAGAATGATCTATAAACCTGTGTGTGAACCATGTTTTATGTGCAATGCAAGCGTAACGTGACTGTAGTGCAGCATAGTGTGAAATAACTTGAAAGTAAAGGATTTAAAGTGTGTGTTTGATCATGCATGTCCAGTGACAGCCGAGTATGTGTGTGTGTGTGTGTGTGTGTGTGTGTTAATGCTACAAATACACACTTCAGAGGATCTCACTGCTGGATTGGCCAACGTTTGCCAGGTTTGGGGAACTGATTACAGATTCAGAAACTTGTTTAAATGCATATTTGCTGAATGCTGACGGTGTTTGCTAGTGTATTAGTGTGTCTTGCTATTGCTAATAATAGAAATGCAAACACAGTCAGTAATACTTTCCCACATGTCGATTACTTCCTTTGTTTAACAACTATTGAACTAATGAAGATGGAGAATGGCAGCTCAAATCCTGGCATTTAAAATAACAAAATAATTGACACACAAAATAATTAAATAATTGCAATTTAATAAAAAAAAAAGCCACATACCAGCCGTGGTTAAATATATTGTCTGATCACTGATCTACTGCTCATCACTGTTGAGTGATTGCTTTAGCCTTAAAGTGTTATTCTGTGCTCATGATCGCTGTTATCGTCTGTGTGTGTGTGTGTGTGTGTGTGTGTGAGGAGCTGGTGATGTGATTAACACTGATGACAGAAGAGCATAGACATGAGTCTTCAGATCAGATGGAGGATTACGATCTGTGATTGAGCTTTCATAATTTGAGATTGTGAGTCATGTTGTCTTTGTGTTCAGCTGTTGTGTGAGAGAGAGAGAGAGAGAGACAGAGAGAGAGAGAGAGAGTGTGTGTGTGTGTGTGTGAGAGAGACGTGTAAGAGAGAGTGTGTGTGTGTGTGTGTGAGAGACGTGTAAGAGACGTGTAAGAGAGAGTGTGTGTGTGTGTGAGACGTGTAAGAGAGAGTGTGTGTGAGAGAGAGATAGGGAGATGTGTGTGTAGTGAAGTTATTCTTGGCTCATTTGAGGAATTTCAAAGACTCTCGCTGCTATTGAGTGTTTAAGCAAAAGCCCAGAGTGAGTGTGTGTGTGTGTGTGTGTGTCTTTAGGACGGTAGGTCACCCACAATGACGCTGTTGTTTGTCTGTCCTCCTGATGAAGTGGATGATGTGTGTGTATGAGTCCAGTCGTTGGGAATGTGACAGTAAACAGCCTCTCTTCACCTGCCCTGTAGACCACAGAAATAACCACACACACACACACACACACACACACACACACACACACACTCTCTCTCTCTCTCTCTCTCTCTCTCTCTCTCTCTCTCTCTCTCTCTCTCTCTCTCTCTCTCTCTCTCTCTCTCTCTCTCTCTCTCTCTCTCTCTCACAGAAAATCTGACACTAGTCCATATCACGGTGTAAGTGTGCAGCCCTATATTTGATTTATTCCAAAATGTGCATAATTCTATGACATTCTGCATTAGGCTATACTATAAATTCGTTTTTTTTTATAATTTTTTTTTACTACATTTCCAGGATTTGTCCATGTTTTCCGTGTCTCTTCCCAGTCTGTCAGTAACGCTCTGTTCCTGTCTCTATGAAGCCCCTCCTTCTGAAAAGCACACTGTGCTCTGATTGGTCGGCTGGATCAGTGTGTTGTGATTGGTCGAGCGCTTCGAGGGTGTTTGGGAAATGTCCCGCCCCTTTCCATAACCGCCAGTTTAACACACTACTAACTAACTCAACCAGGCCCCGCCCCTTTATTCTGCGTATTAATTATTATAATGAGGAATATTGAGACGTGTTCGTTCCCGGAAGAAACTCAAGACTACAGTGGAGGCGTTTCAGGAGTTCAGAAACACTGACTCTGATATATGCTCAAACAGCAACATCACACAGATGAACATGGGAAAAACCTTATATTTGATTGTAAAAACCCTGCAGATACTCTGCGGCCCACACAACCTCCCGTCTCTCTCTTGAACACTGAAGTGACTTAAACTGCAGTTCATCCACTGGCCACTAGAGACAGGCTCCAAAAGAGAGTCAATCCCATAAACCCCCATGTTAAAATGCCCAACTTTACAGCAGAAACAAACATGTTTACAGCCTTGTACTAAAAGTGGTTTTGGTCTATATAGCTAATGTTGCCCTTCATGACGACTGAGAGGGGGGGGAATGTTTTTATAACTCATCCGTTTAAATTATAGCCTTAAAGTTCTGCATAATTAAGGGCGTGGCCACTTAAATGTGACAGGTGGATTGCCGCTGATGTCACTACTAGCCGTTTGTCTGCTAATCCGCCTCTCGTTTATCTGGGAGTGACGCTGCCAAGATGGCGACGGCCGGAAACGCTCTTCAGAAACACTACGGCTGATGTCACGGACACTACGTCCATATTTTCATACAGTCTATGGTTCTCACTCGTGTGTGTGTGTGTGTGTGTGTGTGTGTCCTCAGCTGGTCCTCGCCGGAGCTGGAGCCCAGTCAGATCCGCCTGATCGTGTATCAGGACTGCGAGCGGCGCGGCAGGAACGTCCTCTTTGACTCCGACACCCGGAAGAGAAGCATGGAAGACGCTCCCGTCACGGTGAGTGTGTGTGTGTGTGTGTGTGGAACGGAACTGTTGTTGCACAAAACAAAGTTACACCAGCTTAAAGTGCCGTGCTCATCACACGTGTCCTAACCAGACGCGATGCGAGAAGATCCCAGCGACAAATAATGTCTGTCCACACTAGACGCGACTGCGAGATGCATCAAAATCAATCAAAACCCTCAGCTAATCAGAACAGTGCGTATGCGGAGTCAGCCAATCAGAACAGCGTGTGGGCGGAGTCAGCCAATTAGAACAGTGCGTATGCGGAGTCAGCCAATCAGAACAGTGCGTGGGTGGAGTCAGCCAATTAGAACAGTGTGTGGGTGGAGTCAGCCAATCAGAACAGTGCGTGGGTGGAGTCAGCCAATCAGAACAGTGTGTGGGTGGAGTCAGCCAATCAGAACAGTGCGTGGGTGGAGTCAGCCAATTTGAGTACTTGAGTAACTATGGCAGAAGCTTTATTTCTGAGCCAGTTTACGGCAACCGCTGTTCTAGAACATTATTGCTGATGCAGCCACACATATGCATCACATTTATTTCACTTTTCCTTGTTTATTCAAAAATATTCTCAAACTTGGAAACTATATCATGAATTATCTTATATATTCCGATTGTCAAATATGTGGAAGTGAATGTGTTGTCGTTTAAACACCTTCATAATGACCGTTAGTTGATAAACCGCGAAGAATCTGTCAGATTTACACCACGTGAATTCATCCATTCTTACACACATTAGAGTAAGAGACCAGTGAACAACACACTTCGTTTCATACACAACGTCCATCTGGTATGAACAAAACACAACGTCAAAGTCAAATTATAATTGAAAGGATTATTGTTGCATTATTAAAGCAGGATTTGAATTAAACAAACTATAAATGTCTTTTTTATATAATTATACTACTTCATTTAAATGCCTGAAACCTAAAATAAACATTATGTGGTGAAACCGGGATTATTCCTACAGAATCTGTCATGGTTGCATCCCGGTGTGTGTGTGTGTGTGTGTGTGTGTGTGTGTGTGCATTCCTTCACATCCACATGATGGGGGGCGTGTCTCTGCTCTCGCTCTCGGTCACGTCTGCAGGGTGTTTGTCATGAGCTGTCATGTGACCGCACACACACACACACACACACACACACACACACACACACACACACACACACACACACACACACACACACACACACACACACACACACACATACATGATCTGACCCAAAAATGAACTTTTTCCAAATCAGGTTCCAGCTGATGCTGGTGTGTAATGCAGCCAGATGAATAATGAACGGCCTGTCTGATATATGTGTGTGTGTGTGTGTGTGTGTGTGTGAGAGAGAGAGACAGAGAGAGTGTGTGTGAGAGAGAGAGAGAGAGAGAGAGAGAGTGTGTGTGAGTGAGAGAGAGAGAGAGAGAGAGAGTGTGTGTGTGAGAGCGTGTGTGTGTGTGTGTGTGTGTGTGTGTGTGTGTGAGAGAGAGTGTGTGTTGGGGAGAGGCTCTGCAGACGCTAAAGCTGCAGTCACATGACTCTTGAGAGAGAGAGAGACCGAGAGAGAGAAAGAGAGAGTAAGCAAACGGCCCAGCTCACGAGTTGTTAAGGAACATATGACCGTCTCACATGATCGAGTTCCTTTGTGCTCTTCAGGGCAGATGAGGCTCGGCATGAGGCGTTAGTGACACACACACACACA
>NC_140231.1:1361391-1568891 GCF_951802725.1 Rutilus rutilus
GCCCGTTAGCTTGTGTCCGCCCGTTAGCTTGTGTCCGCTCGTTAGCTTGTGTCCGCCCGTTAGCTTGTGTCCGCCCGTTAGCTTGTGTCCGCCCGTTAGCTTGTGTCCGCCCGTTAGCTTGTGTCCGCCCGTTAGCTTGTGTCCGCCCGTTAGCTTGTGTCCGCCCGTTAGCTTGTGTCCGCCCGTTAGCTTGTGTCCGCCCGTTAGCTTGTGTCCGCCCGTTAGCTTGTGTCCGCTCGTTAGCTTGTGTCCGCCCGTTAGCTTGTTTCCGCCCGTTAGCTTGTGTCCGCTCGTTAGCTTGTGTCCGCCCGTTAGCTTGTGTCCGCTCGTTAGCTTGTGTCCGCTCGTTAGCTTGTGTCCGCCCGTTAGCTTGTGTCCGCCCGTTAGCTTGTATCCGCCCGTTAGCTTGTGTCCCTGTCATTCGTTATCCAGCCGAAAATGTGATTAATTGTCATGAAACTAAAGTACAACACAACAGCTCCTACTGGACTTAAATAGAGCCTTGATGTGAAACGTGATAAAGTGCATTTAGAGTGACCCCTGACCTGAACATGTTTTCGTGAGCGTTGCCCGATCATCACACACACTGACATTCAAAAGTTCTGGATCGGTAAGATCTTTCATGTTTTTAAAAGAAGTCTCTTCTGCTCACCAAGGCTGCATTTATTTGATTAAAAATACAGAAAGAAAACAGTAATATTGTTAAATAATATTCCAATGTCGAACAGCTGTTTATTATCAATGTTTTATCAGGATTCTTTGATGAATAGAAAGTTCAAAAGAACAGCATTTATTTCAAATAGAAAGCTTTTGTAACATTATGAATGTCTTTACTGACACTTTTGATCAATTTAATGCATCATTGCTGAATAAAAGTATTAATTTCTTTTAGTTTCTTTGCAAAAACAAATAAATAAATAATAATTCTTACTGACCCCAAACTTGTGAACACTAGTGTTTAATGTTACAGAAGCTTTCTGTTTCTGATAAACGCTGTTCTTTTGAACTCTCTTTTCATCAAAGAATCCTGAAAATTTGTCCTCAACTGTTTTCAACACTGATAATAATCATAAATGTTTCTTGATCATCAAATCATCATATTAGAGTGATTCCTGAAGGATCATGTGACACTGAAGACTGGAGTAATGATGCTGAACATTCAGCTTTGATCACAGGAATAAATTACACTCTACTGTATATTCACATAGAAAACAATTATTTTACATTGTCATAATATTTAACAATATTACTGTTTTTTTGTTTTTGTTGTTGTTGCATTTTTAATCAAATAAATGCAGCCTTGCTGAGCAGAAGAGACTTCTTTAATGTTTCTCAGATCTCAGCGATCCCAGGCTTTTGAAGGCCAGTGTGTGTTTGAGTTGAGTTTAGCGTTTGTGTGCAACACTCTCAGAATGAATGGCACTGTTCACCAGATAAACGAGTCCCACAGACTCACTCACACACACTGTGTGTTTGTTCTGTGGTGTTAATCTGTCTGTGTGCTTCAGACACACTCGCGCTCAAAGCCTCGGAGCCGTTCGAGATGTGATGCTTTTCTCCAGCTCACCAACACTGCATTTATCTGATGAAAAATACACACATCTTCACACACAAAACAGCTGTTTTAAATTGTAACAATATTTGATCGCATAAATGCAGCGTTGGTGAGCAGAAGAGACTCTTTCCGAAGCGCCACACAGCGTTGTGTTGAGGTGTGTGTGCGTCCTGTACTTGACTAACCGTCTGATGTGTGTGTTCTTCCTGTTCTCCTGGCCGTGTGCGCGTCACAGGTTTCTCTCAGCTCTGCAGCCCGCGGCGGGCGCTCTCAGAGCAAGGCCCTCTCCGCCTCATCAAGAGCGCCTCTTTCTTTTCAGGTTGGCGTGTGTGTGTGTACGAGTGTGTGTGTGCATGTGCATGTGCATCCAGTGCTTTGCTTGTGACAACATCACGTGTAACTGGTAGATCTGAGCGGGTGTGAACTCTAGCTTTGACCAGCCTGTCCCCCATAAGCCACCGGTGTCCCTCTCCTGCCTGCGCTGTAAGCATGTGTGTGAGTGTGTGTGTGTGTGTGTGTGTAGAGCACAGTGGTGATGAGATGCCTGGATGTATGGATGGTGGAGGGTACGGGTGATCAAACTCTTTAAGAGTCTCTTGCGTGACTGTTTGTCTCTTCCTCTCAGGTCACAGTAACCCGATGGACATGCCGGGCCGAGGACCGTACGATGAGCGGGACAGTGGCATCGCTCGCTCAGGTGAGATGCAGAACACACACACACACACTTCAGCTTCAACACACAGATGTTGAATATGCAGAACACACACACTTCAGCTTGGACACACAGATGTTGAAGCTGCAGAACACACACTTCAGCTTAGACACACAGATGTTGAAGATGCAGAACACACACACTTCAGCTTAGACACACAGATGTTGAAGTGTCTGATGGGACACACACACTTCAGCTTCGACACGCAGATGTTGAAGATGCAGAACACACACACTTCAGCTTCAACACACACACTTCAGCTTCGACACACAGATGTTGAAGATGCAGAACACACACACACTTCAGCTTGGACACACAGGTGTTAAAGCTGCAGAACACACACACTTCAGTTTCGACACACACATGTTGAAGTGTCTGATGGGACACACAATTACTGCATGCAGTTGTTTAGTTTAATTTCTGGGCTATAATTAAGAAAATGTCATATTTGCCATGAAATCCATTTTGCTTTTTCAGTAGATTCCATTTTATCTTTCATTTACATTCTTTTAAAATTGCATTTTAATGATTGAATTAAATTTTAATATGATCTGCTGAATTCATATTTGATTGAAAGCAAACAAAGTGCTGCACACAAATAGAGAATTACATGTTAAATTGATACATTAATGAAAAATGTGATATTCCTTAAATAATGTTTTAATAACTGTGATTGTTGCTGCTCAGAGCAGCTCTGGAGATGAAGGTCATGTGCTCATAATGAGATAAACTAGTGTTTTCTGAGTCGGTGTTGGCTGCAAAAATGAAGTTGAGTTTGCTGACTCGTCATCTCTGCAGTTTAGTGAACGCGTGCGCTCCTATAGAGTAAAATCCACCTTTCATTTGGATTATGTAATCAAAGTGTATTTGTTTTCGATTTTAATTGTTTGTTTAAAAGACATTTCAAGCTACTATAGGCATATTTCTCATGTCTGTGAGGCAAGTGTCCTATACGCCGAGTTTTGGTTAATTTGTGACGCGCTCCAGTTCTTCCTGCAGTTGAAGACAGAGCAAGTTTTGAATCTCTTGAAGCTCCGCCCTCTGTGCCAGGAGCAGCAGCTCATTTGCATTTAAAGGGACGGACACACACAAGCTCTTGAAGCTCCGCCCTCTGTGCTGGGAGCAGCAGCTCATTTGCATTTAAAGGGACACACACACACACACAAGCTCCACCCTCTGTGCCAGGAGCAGCAGCTCATTTGCATTTAAAGAGACACACACAAAAACGGTGCGTTTTTGCTCACCCTCAAAAAGTGACAATTTTAACATGCTATATAAAAATATCTGTGGGGTATTTTGAGCTAAAACTTCACACACACACACCCTGGGGACATCAGAGACTTATTTTACATCTTGTGAAAAGAAGCATTATACCACCCCTTTAACAAATGAATGAGGAGAGTAGAGAATGACGTCCCGGGTCCATAAAGACCCGAGGTTTGCGTTTAAGGGTTAAATGTACAGCCCTACTTTTCATTCATTCAAAATTTGCCAAATTCCGTGTTATACTGTGAAGTCTATTTTTATGACTGGATTCCACAATGTTTTCTACGTCACTTGAATCATAGGGCCCTTAAAGTCATTTGTGATAGGAAATATCAGAGGATAGTAAAGTGAGATTCACTCTCAAATCTCAGGACGTTTCCTTATTAGAGACTTTAGAATGCAACTGAAGTCATTGTGAAAGGGCAGTTGCTCTCGTCTTTTCTCCTCTGTGTCGTATATGCGAGTGAACCGCTTCTGGAACAAGAACTAATGTGGGCGGAGCTTGATTGTGTCCGTGGGGAATTGATTGGATGGTTGTGGTTTGCTATTGGCTGATCTCATGTGAGTGACAGGTTATAGCCCCGCCCTCGTCATCAGAGAAGAGAAGAGATGCTGCAAGAGGAACTTATTCTGATTCAACATTATTAACGCACCGATAAATCTGTCTCCGAAATCTCTCGAATTTCTTGATATGAACATGTTGTTGTGTCCTGAATGAGAGTGCGCTGGTGTCGGGACGTCCTGAAGCTCAGCCTGGGGTCGCGGCTCAGGAATATCTGAGATCTGGAAAAGCTTGTGCAATGGAAAGAGCATAGCTGGGATCTCTCGCTCGGCTAATGCTGCGTCACACACACTCATGCTTATATTTAGCCCTTCCCCAAACTGCCCGTCAGCGCTAGTAAACGAGGAGGCTAATTCAGGCACACGCGCTTCATCTCCACTGAGCTCCTCCAGCGCCTGAACACCTGCTGTTAGAGGAACACCAAATCAGTTTTACTTCAGTGTGTTCTTGAGATTGGGATTGATACTTCAGTCCAAAGAGTCAATCCCAATCCCAGTGTGTGTGATAGTGAGTGACTGTGTGTGTGTGTGTGTGTGTGTGTGCGCTCACTGACTCTCTGCTCCTCTGTTCCCCGCAGCGTCTCTCAGTAGTCTGTTGATCACCCCGTTCCCGTCCCCGGGCTCGTCTCTCGCCAGTAGCTGTGCCAGTAGCTACCAGAGGCGCTGGTTACGCAGCCAGACCACCAGCCTGGAGAACGGCGTCTTCCCTCGATGGTGCGACTCTCATACACACACACACACACACACACACACACACACACACACACACACACACACACACACACACACACACACACACACACACACACACACACACACACACACACACACACACTTGTGTATCACACACACACTGCATTACAGTGAGGGCTGGGCAAGATGAACATCACCATAAGGAGATATAGTAGTTATTTTTGCCTTATTTTGTTATGATACCAAAATATTAGAGACCATGAAATTTAAAGACAAGTAAACAGGAATAAACAGTGTTTTTATCAGAAATACGACAGAAATGGAAAAGTCTTCCCTGTATGTATTAAATGCGCATTAAATCTACATTAATTATCATTTATATACATGAATTCTTATTAAAGCTACTAAAGTTATTCAGTGATTTTTCTCAGTCTTTTTTTATTTATTAACATTGACACACATCTTGAGTTTCTTCCGGGAACGAACACGTCTCAATATTCCTCATTATAATAATTAATACGCAGAATAAAGGGGCGGGGCCTGGTTGAGTTAGTTAGTAGTGTGTTAAACTGGCAGTTATGGAAAGGGGCGTGACATTTCCCAAACACACTCGAAGTACTCAACCAATCACAGCACACTGCTCCAGCCAACCAATCACAGCACAGTGTGCCTTTCAGAAGGAGGGGCTTCATAGAGACAGGAAGTAAACAGAGTGTTACTGACAGACTGGGAAGAGAGGAGCCGCAACAGTGGAGAATATGAGGAAAATAATCAACATTCAAGCAGGAAAGCCTGCTCTAGTAGAACCTGAAAACAACTTTGAGAAACAACATAATAGGTCCTCTCTAACAAATGAGAAATGAGAAATAACAAAAAGTACTGGGGACTCATTAGTGTGAGCCGACTCACACTTGAGGGTTCAGAGTGTGGTTCGGGCACTGTGTAACTGGTTTGCATTGCAGGTCTGTGGAGGAGAGCTTCAACATGTCTGATGAGAACAGCGGGCCGAGTCTGGGCGTCGCCAGGAAGAAGAAGATCGCCATCGGTGTCATCTTTCTGCTCTCGCCCAATGAGGAAGAGAACGCCAAGTTCCAGGACTTCTTCTTCTCTCACTTTCCGCTCTTCGAGAGCCACATGAACAAACTCAAAAGTGCCACCGAGCAGGTTAGACTCCATTCGTCTTTTTTGACCCTTTCTTGACCCTGTGCCACCTGTTGAGTCTCTCTTACGCGGCTCTGTGTTCGCAGGCTATGATACTGAGCCGCAGGTCAGCGGATGCCAGCCAGAGAGCTTTGGCGTACAGTCGAATGGTGGACGGCCTCAATGAGTTTAGGTGAGTGTGTGTGATGACATGTCTGTGAACGCTGATCACCAGGTGTTTTGGTTATTTGCTTCCAACAAAAGTCCAGCCAAAGGTTTAATGGACACTTTGACCCACTTATCCACCCATGTGACGCGAGATCAGCGCTGATCTGGGAGCGCTCTCACTGAATCATTGCAAGTGAAGGTGTTTAATCTTCTACTTCTGGTCCTGTATGAACGACAGCGTGAGCACCATGACCTTTGACACGATTCACACGATAACTCATCATGTGCATGACGGCAAGAAACATTATACATTTCAAAGACGTTTTCAATCATATTTGGTGTCAAATTTTTGAAAATATCTGTCAGTTGTCATTAAAATTGAGTATGTCATCAGGGCTCGACATTAATGCTTGTCCGAGACCAGTAGGTTATTTGAAGGGGCGGGTGAAAGTGAATTTTACTTGCTTGACCGGACGAGTATCCTGATTAAAACGGCAATAACAAAAAATAACTAGGGAATCACCAAAACACGAGACCGATTCTGCATTTATTTAGTGTAAGTGGTGATTGATAGTGAATAATAATGTAATATATAATGTACTGATGGTAACAAGGTTGTGCTGTTGAGGAGAAATTGCAAGAAATAAGCGCAGCTCACCCAAAGTTACCATACTTTAACTGTTAACATACTACGGTAAACATTCAAAATGTGGAGCTTTTATATTGATAACATAGGATACAGTTAAGCAACATCACATGACCAAGAGTGCTGAATACCATCACGATTGAAAATGTGACACTGATTTCATAATACAGTTCAATAAACAAGAAATTAAATGATTGATGATTCAGCGTTTTGATCGAATCGTTTGAGTCAAAGATTCAATGACTCATTCATAAACAACTGCCTCATTCCTGAACGAATCAGCCGTTTGAACGAATCGTTTAAATGAATGACTCATTGACTCTCATTAAGACGGTCACCTGCCGCCACCTACTGGTGGTTTAGTTTCATGTTTAAAATTAGCATTCTTTCTGATATTTTTTATTTGTGTATTCAAATAAATATTTAAAACAGTCTCATAACTAGTTAATGCAGTTCATTTTTCAGTGTAAATTATTTAATTTGATTGGTAACAGCCCTATAGTGTCTTATTATTCTAATTTAATTTATTGATCAGATTAAGAATAAAGTAAAGAAATAAAGTAAAGAAAAAAAAGAAAGAAAGAAGCGATTCTGAGCCGCCTGAAACGAGTCGTCAGTAATTCCAGTCTCACTTCCTGCTCGAACCTGCCAAATACTTGTGCACGTCCTGTTTTGTCTACATTTTAAATTCTGTGTAGTGTGAGCTTTAACCTGACCATTAATATATTAGTGTACAATAATAATAATGCTTTTAAAAAGGAGTATGGACCATATCCTGAAGTCTCCTGTGGAGGCAGCCGAGCGAGGGCTCGCGTCGCTGTAAAATAAGCTCTGTCCGTGTCAGTGCTTCAGAGCCGACCCACTAATGCACCATCTCAAACTTCCAAGTCATATGCCTGTTGGTGTGTGGCCAGAGCAACCTGACCCACAGAAACCTTATCTCCCTCACATACTGTCAGGACAGACCAGAATAGTCAATAATGTTCAAGGGAACAGACAAACAAATCTTTCAGATTTCCCACCTCCAGCGGGCTAATTATACTCCCAGAGCTCTGGCGATCTGGCGGAAGATCATAGTGCGTCACTATCTGGTGTTTGTATTGCCAAAGTTCATTGGTCAACCATCAGCTTTTTGTTTAGGTCACATTTTAAACAAATTTATGTCTAAAGGAAATACAAGTCAATCATTGTATCCCTTAAAACTCATCTTTGATCACCAAAATGACATATTTAAACTTTTTTTCTTCATGCCTTAAAATAGCTTGAATGTAACTCGACACCCTTGCCTCATTTAGTATGCGTGGTTCTATGAATATGCAAATGAGCCCCGCCTCCACTCACTCACTCAGCTCAGAGATCCACTGGTTGACGATCACACGTTGATCTGATTGGTTACAAGGTAGTTTGTGACGTCAGAAACACCAGCGATTTCAAAGCGTGTGTTTGAGACTGTCTTTGGTTCACTGCAGTTTTAAGGAGGAAATACTCAGCAATGGTGTCGACTTATGAACTTACACATGCTTTGTCTTAAAGTGTATTAAAAACACCACATATAGACATGTAAACAACATTAAAAACTTAGTGCATATGCAGCAGTATAACAATACACATCAATATTTATTTTTTTCATCATTATCTAGCATACCAGTGACATTCAATGCATTTATTACAAGTTTAATCAAATGTTGTTAATATGTAGTAGGGCTATATTGTGAATTCATGTCTTAAATTATCACCCAGCCCTTATTTGGAGTGACGAACGTTTAGCGCGTGTCGTTTTCTGTCAGAGCGGTTTATGAAAGAAGACCTAATCCAGTGCTAAAGCAGTTTCTGTCTGTTCGCTGCTCCTGCATGAGGCTTTTTATAGCCCACTGCACACTAACTTCAGTACTGGGAAGTGTAGTTCGGCTCGGGAAGGGTGTACTTTGTCCCTTTTCCAAGTGTCAGGTTGTTAGCAGCACATGCTCGGGTGTTTGTGCAAACATCTGCATCTTTCCCAGCGTCTAATCAGCACCAGTGATGGTAAACAACACGTGGGAAATCTGCTCAGGTCACTTCTGCGTTACAGATTGGAATTAAAGTTGCTGTAGAATCCTGAGATCTTCTTTGTGTATAATAAAGTGGAGGAAGCAGTCCTAATCTCTGTCCTAAACTTACCATTTCAAGTGGCATCACGGCATTAAGCTCTGGTCTCTTTTATAAAACTGTGTAGGATCCGCACTTAAAAGTGGACGTGCGCCCGAAAGCCAAAAACATATTCAGCCTTATAAAAGCGTGTGAACCTGCGCTAAATCCCCTTTATAAACCCCAGTCAGCGGAAGACTGTGCTCACATGCGTCTCCTCCCCGAAATAACCATATATGAGCTTACAATGCCTCGTTTACTATGCAGATCCTCATCTGCATATCATTTGCATATGCATAATCATCCACGTGATTCCATGTTTAACGGTACAAGACATTAGGAAAACATGAGATGCGGATGTGCGTCACATTACATTGCTAACAATCATTTAGTAGCCTATCCTTGCCTTGTTTTTTAATAAATCAATCAAATAGTATAAAATATATTTCAGAGAAAGTTTTTCTCAATCTTTTCCACTGGCAGAATGCTATTTGTAATTGCTTTATATTTTTAATGGAAATAGATTGGCCTTATTGTGCATTACTGATAATTATTCACATGAAAATATTTTCTGCTATTATCATCCGCTAAGCAAACATTAAAACACAGCAAGCCTCAGGAAAAGGGTTCAAACGCATCACATCCACTACTAATATTTCTATTTATTAGAATATCAACATTTTTTGTAACTTCTCAGTAATGATTTAATGTAATTTAAGTGCTTAACTCCATTAATGAGAATGGAATATTTAATCTAAATGTGTAAATCAGATGTAAAACAGAGTTTAAATCATTCTGTTATTTTAAACTGTTATTGTGAATATTTATGATTAGGACTCATAATGAAGATTTGAAGTGGTTGTCCTTCATCTGCCTTCACTCCCTCAGATCCAAAATGTCGGCAAAATGTTCGTACGCATGGATCAGAGTTTGTTTTTAATAAATCACACAACTTATGCGTGTGAAGTGGCGTACGGCTCATTCAGGGCAGTTCTGTGTGACGCAGCGGTTATGAATGAGAGCCCTGGACCGCGGCCCATGTTCCCCGTCTGCAGGACACTTCCAGACGTCACATATGCTGCCGTGGTCTTTCCCAGCCGGCAGCCCTGCGCAACTGAAACGCTCTTTGTTTCAACTGTTGACAAAAGCTCTTCTGTCTGTGTGTGTGTGTGTGTGTATGTGTGTGTGTGTGTGTGTGCGGACGGCCTGTAGGACGACCATCTGCAACCTGTACACGATGCCACGCGTGTCCGAGCCCGTCTGGCTCACCATGATGTCGGGTCCACCTGAGAAGAACCAGCTGTGTGGCCACTTCATGAGGGAGCTGGCGCTGCTAATGGAGCAAGCCTCCAAGAACCAGTTGAGTAACGTCACACGTACTTCTCAAGGCATTGCATGCTGGGATAAGTAGGGTTTGAATTTTAACGATTTCGATTCTGTCTATCAATTCCTAATTTCGATTCCAATAAGGTAATAAAAAACAACAACCTTAGATATCAGTCGCATTTAGTCTTATTGCAAAACATGTAGTTGTAACTGAATATCATGAATGGAAATCCACAGGCTGAAGAACACTTACACAAGCAGCGTTTGCCTGTGGTTTACAAACACCATAGAAGAACAACTAGCCTAACTAATATAAACTTCAAGCATTATTAAAGACAAGTAAACACTCTGCTAATTTTTTTTATTTGTTCTTTTTTAATTACTATCGCAACAAATAGACACAACTGAACAAAGATACGATTGAAATAAATCGAAAAAAATAAATTCAGGTTCAGAAACTGTAATCAAATGTAAAATAACACTGTACTTTATAAATAAAATACATTACAAATATAGTTACAAAAGCTATTCAGTCGAGAACGAGTGAATTTTCTCTCTGTCTTTTGTTTGATTAGCGTTATAGAGACGGCAGCAGGAATATTAGGCTACTGTCACTTTAAGAGCTGCACGGATCCAATATAATGATACACATACTATACCAAAATACTGATACAAGCGCCGTCTCACGCTTGAATTGTTTAAAGTCATATTAAAATATTCACAAAGGAATCGATAAGAGGAATCAAAATTTTCATTTTATAACGAGTATTTTACATTTTATAGTACTTTTTTTTTTTTTATTTTTTTTTTTTTTTTTATAATTGATTTTCGATTCCCAACCCTAGTGATAAGTGTGAGTGATGGGTGTTTTCGTAACCATGTTGTTGCATGCTTTCTCTCTTGCCTTCAGATTCCTCCCAGCGCTCCTCACTGCAGTTCTCACGAACCATCTGGCCTGGGTCCCCACGGTCATGCCCAACGGTCAGCCGCCCCTGAAGATCTTCCTGGAGAAGCACTCCTCCCCCAGTGTGGACATGCTGGCCAAAACACATCCCTACAACCCACTCTGGGCACAGCTTGGTAAATGAAGCTTACAAGACTGCAAAAATATTTGTGCATTTTGCCATCTAGTGGAGTGTAGATGCAAATGCCCACAGTGAACCACATGCTTTAGAGCAGAGGTTCATGACACGTGGACTCAATAAATCCTAATCTTGAGCAAAATAATCAAGCTGACATTCAGTACAACCTGTGTCTTTTATTTAGAATACATGCAAATGTCATTTACGTCTTTTAGTTTAAGTTTTTGAAGAGTGCGCATGTGTGAACGAGCTCTAGTGTGTGAGAACGAGTCTATGACTGAATCTGGAAATATAGCAAAATAACTGAGAAAAATGAGAAATAGTCTTCAGATGCCAGTCCGTAATTTATAGCAAAACATCTCGCATTAATTAGATCTCAAACAGATTCATTAGAAGTAGTTATCACTCCTCCACCTGCGTGACATCATTAACCAACGTGGTTGAACGACCAATTTGCAACAATATGGTTTCGGGAAACAGTCGAGACTAGCTAGTGGATTCTTCAGTGATGTGTCGTACTGTGATAGTGAGCAGCGAGTTACAGCAGTGTACGGGACACACACTCCTGCAGAGTTTAGCTTCAACTCCATTGTTGAAGTCCAGTCCTGCTCCTGGAGGGACACTTTCCTGCCTGGAAGTTTTAGTGATCCTGAAGACCTTGATTTAGCTGGTTCAAGTGTGAGATTGGCGCTAAAGGATCTGCTCTCTAAATTGTGAAATCCGTTTAGTGCACTGGAATGTTCGCTCCTTAAAAAAGCCCACAATGTGCTACTAAAACTAGGGAGCACTGATTCTTACTACACTCTAAAAAATAAAGTTTTTTTAAGAACCTTTAAAGTCCCCCTTTAAAACTCATCTTTGATCACCAAAATGACGCATTTAAACGTTTTTTTTCCTTGGAAAAAAAATCTTCATGCTTTATAATATCTTGAATGTAACTCGACACCCTTGCCTCATTTAGTATACGCGGTTCTATGAATATGCAAATGAGCCCCGCCTCCACTCACTCAATCAGCTCAGAGATCCACTGGTTGACGATCACACGTTGATCTGATTGGTTACAAGGTAGTTTGTGACGTCAGAAACACCAGCGATTTCAAAGCGTGTTTCTGAGACTGTCTTTGGTTCACTGCAGTTTTAAGGAGGAAATACTCAGCAATGGTGTCGACTTATGACTTACATGATCTAGTTAATATTTATAATAAAATTCTGAACAGACAACTAAACAATATAACATATAGGCTAATTTACTATAGTTTCTGACAAAATGTGTATTGCTGCAGTCTATTAAAAAAATATATATATTATTTTGAATAAATGATTCAATGACTTACTCATAAAGATGTAAAAAAAAAATCACAGTTTTTGAACAAATCTCGTAAATTAATGATTCAATGACAAGTACATTTTTTAAGTTTCTATAGTGCAATGATGGCATGTTCATAAATGTTATGACGTCGTCATCTTACATGTGATGTTAGTAAAATCAAGCCCTTGTTAAGGGGTCAAATGTCACTGCATAACAGGATTGAAGGCTAATTTTGCAATGTGTCTTTTTCCACATTGCATCACATTTCATATTTGGTTCCTCATGTGTATGAGTTGTTTGGTTAATAAGGTTGTGTTTTCTGCAGGTGACCTGTACGGTGCGATCGGCTCCCCGGTGCGCCTGTCCCGTACGGTGGTGGTGGGCCGGCGCCAGGAGCTGGTCCAGCGGCTCCTCTACGTGCTGACGTACTTCATCCGCTGCTCAGAGCTGCTGGAGATGCACCTGCTGGAGAGCGCCGAGGACGAGGCCATCGTCATGCCCGGCTCGCTCATCACCACCTCGCTGCGCCCCGGAGAGGTGGAGGATTCCGAGTACGTGCTGGTCACCATGCACAAGCCCAGCCAGGACTACCTGACCCACAGTGCCGAGGCTGAGGACGGGTTACAGAGCAGGTCGTACATGGAGGCCGAGGTTTCAGACGAGCATAACCATCCCACTGCACCCGACGGAGACGCTCCCGTCTGCAGGTGAGAGGAATCCTTGTGATTCTAAACTGAACTCAAATGGCTCTGAGAATTGGGTAAGAGACAAACATAATTGGCTCAAAGGTGCAGTGTGTGAGTTTTAGCGGCATCTAGTGGTGAGGTTGTGAACTGCACCCAACAGAAGTTACGGTGGCCGACAGGAAGTGATGTTGTCGTCTGAGACAGCAGAGAGTAGCCAGTTATAAAGTTTCTTTACAAAGATAAATTAAGAAATTATGTTTACTTGATTATTCAGTAAAATTATGTTATTGTGAATGTGAATATTATTGTTACCTGTTCATCATTGTGTCAGTGTTTTATTCGCTGACTTTAGCTCGCTTCTTTACACGAAGAACAACATAGTGACGAAACGCGTTTGTCCGCTCAGGGCCACTGTAGAAACATGTCAATGTAAGCAGACCCGCGGTGTGTGTAGAGAGAAATGCCTCATTCTAAGCTAATAAAAACATAACGGTTCATTAAGTAAGCTCTTTATACACCACCGAAAACATAGTTATGTATATGATATTGCATTTCTGTCAACAGATCCTCCTAAATATTACACAGTGCACCTTAAATTAGGGAAATTGAGAGATGAAACCATGCTGATGACCTGGGTCTGTGGTGGTGTAGTGAGTCTGACGTGTAATTAAACTCGAGGGACTGATGGTGCAGTGAACCCGAGGTTACCCTGTGAGTCAGTCTTTGAGCTCCTGTCCGATTTTAGGGAGAAATCGGGTCCATCGGAGACGTCCAATAGATTTCTTAGGCGCGCCGAAAGAACACCACAGACACAGTGTAATCACCTTGGGTAAATCTGGGAGCTGTGAAAAATATGACACGCACATGTCGCGTTTTGCCAGGTGAAAAGTTTATCTATGTATCATCCTTTTATTCTTTTAGTTCCATTTATAACTGTATCATCTTTATATCTCTTTTTTATAACGGTTTTAATTTTCCTTGCTTTTATTTTGTGATTTATTTTAATTCCTTTTTGTTTGATAACTTCATTCAATTTCTGTATATGTCCTACCTATTAGACAGGAAGGGTACAGGTAAATATGACATTTATTATGGGTTTATGTGAGGATTGTTTGAAGTTCACTTAAATTAAAAGTTGTTATTTTTTGAAGCCTAATAAATGTAAAAAAAAAAATCGATAGCTTTCGATCACACTGTAATGTTGAATGGCTATAATTAATGTTTAAAATTGGGGGAATTTTTTTTTTTTTTTTAACCAGACATCAATAGCTGTATTAGTATCAGTGATACTGACCTTCATTCATAAAAAGATGCCATTAAACAAGTATTTAAAATATACTGTCTATGTTGTCTCTACATTAATTTGGAGATTAACTTTGAAATGATTACATTATTAAATATATAAACCTATAAAAACGTAAGTGTTTTTAATCACGATTTAATCGCAGAAAAAATGTGTGATTAATCGAGTACATTTTTTTAAATCTGAAATAAACTTGCCTTGCAGGGAGGCGGAGAGTCCGCGGCTCGAGACTCGCCTGGAAACCGTGGTAAAGATCGGATCCACCTCGCCGTGCGAGAGACGAACCTCGCTCGAGGTTTCAGCGGACGTGCCTGAGGTTAAAACTGGCGAGCCAACCAGGGTCCTTAATTCCCCAAACGCCCTGCTCGAGAAGAAGCCGCCCGACAAGATCTCAACCCTCCCAGCCTTTCATCTCGACGAGAACGAACCCTCTTCCAAAGTCACATTCCTCATCGGAGACTCCATGTCTCCTGAATCTGACATGGAGAGTCGGCAATTAAAGGTGGAGAAGGAGATCAAGAAACACAAGAAGCTTCTCAAAGACAACCAGCAGAGGCTGTGTAACGCAGAGGCGAAGCTCAAACTGGACCAAATCAAGACCAATGATGGCGTGAATGCACCGTCCCTCACTAGAAAGATGTCTCAGTGGGGGCCACGAGTGCAAGGGGACTGCACGGATATGTTCGATGAGTATTTCAGTGAGGACAACCCTGTGGAGACCAGGACTATTGACGATGTCTATCCGAAAGCTGCACAAACAGGGATTAACACCTGCTGTTCTGCTGAGCAGGACAAGGGCATCGAGATCTCGCTGAGTGTGCCTTCGCCAGGCCCAGCGGTGGACCAGAAGAAAGCTCTCCCGCTGAACGACTGGGAGATCCCACGCAACGAGAGCTCGGACAGCGCGCTGGGCGACAGCGAGAGCGAGGATGCCGGACAGGAGCTTCATCGGCACGAGTCCGACGGGCCGTTCTACAGCGACGAGCCGAACGACTGGCAAGATGAGCTCGAGGTGCCGTTACCCGGGTAAGACTCTGGTTAGGGAAGAACAGGAGGTTGCACTTTACAATAAGGTTCATAACTACATTAGTTAACGTGAACTAAGAATGAAAAATACTTCTACAGCATTTATTTATCTTAGCTAATATTCATTTCTACATTTACTGATACATTAGTAAAATCAAAGGTTGTATTTGTTAACATTATGTAATGCACAAACAATAAACAGCTGCATTTTACAGGCTGTGTAAAAAAAGAGTCAATAATGAACGAGATTATCTGTTTTCTAGGGAGAAGCTGGTGGAGAACTTCTCTAAACCGAGCATTGCAAACTTTGGGAGGTCATTGTTTGGTGGATACTGTCCCACATATGTTCCAGACTTCGTTCTGCACGGAGCGCCCAATGACGAGAAGCTGAGGCAGAACCTCGTGTCGGATCTGGCCCATGCAGTTCAGGTAAAGACGCCTCCAGTGGATCACATACCTAGCACTTGGTGGTACTTGCTAAGTGTCAAATCAGTGTTGCTTGCGTGCAGTAAGGGCTGCTTCAACAAATGTTTTATCTGATTGATCTTAATTGACATTAATGTGAGTTGCGCCATATTTAAAGTCCCCCTGTAGTCAATAATTGTATTCTTTAAAACTCATCTGATCACCACAATGACATAAATGTCTTCATGCCTTAAAATATCTTGAATGTAACCCGACACCCTTGCCTCATTTAGTATACGTGGTTCTATGAATATGCTAATGAGCCCCGCCTCCACTCACTCGCTCAGCTCAGAGATCCACTGGTTGACGATCACACGTTGATCTGATTGGTTACAAGGTAGTTTGTGACGTCAGAAACACCAGCGATTTCAAAGCGTGTTTTTGAGACTGTCTTTGGTTCACTGCAGTTTTAAGGACGAAATACTCAGCAATGGTGTCGACTTATGAATTTACACATGCTTTGTCTTAAAGCATATTAAAAACACCACATAGACACATAAACAACATTAAAAGCTGGATTTACACCACAGGAGGACTTTAAATGCACAGAACTGTGACTGTGATGTGATAAGTGTGTGTTTGTTGTGCAGCACCCAGTGCTGGACGAGCCGCTGGCGGAGGCCGTGTGCATCATCGCAGACACTGATAAGTGGAGCGTTCAGGTGGCCAGCAGCCAGAGACGACCCTCCGACAAACTGGGTCAAGAAGTGCTGGTGTCCAGCCTCGTGTCCGGCCTGCTCCAGTCCACATACCAGCTCTACAGACTCAACCTGTCTCCCAACTTCGTGAGTTACACTCCCTCTCGCTTCAACACGTTTCACAAGGACAGAGAAACCAGTGTAATCCGTAATGAGCGGCATATTAGCATAACAAAAACCGGCAGGAAAACTGTCCTGTGGCTCTCGGCCCCGTCTGGCTTCATACCACACTAACATACTTTACTTAAATATTATGTTCAAGTGTTAAACCATCAAGCTCTTATTTACTAGTCCTTAAAGCTTCTCCTTTGTTGGCAATGTGTTCATAAACGCTTGTCTTTACAAATCTGGTCGAGTTAGTAGCGTATGGTGTGTTTGGGCCAGGTAAAGGCTGAACTGAACTGTGTGTGTCGGCACGGATGTGACTCTCGCTCTGCTTTCAGTGCATCATGCATCTGGAGGACCGTCTGCAGGAGCTGTACTTCAAGAGCAAGATGCTGGCGGAGTACCTGAAGGGGCAGACCCGAGTGCACGTGAAGGAGCTGGGCATGGTCCTGGGGTAAGGCTCACGGCACGCTGGGACAGTCTTAGTGCTGGGCGCTAACAACAAACATTTATATCACAGGACTTCTCACAATTATTATATGACGGGGGTTTTTCCAAGCATGACGGGGTGTTCACCACATGTTCTACTGAGTGAGAGAGGAGATACTGCAGTAGATTGACCCAGAATGCCCTATTTTACTGTCATGAGTGAATATTGTAGACAAATCCACACTAGTATTAATATAATACAGGTTTGCAGTGTTTATAAAGAGGTCCAGCAGGAGGCGCTGTAGGAGCGGCAGAAATATCGTTCATAAACGCTGCTTTATCAGGAAAGACGAAGAAAGATTCAATGAAAATAACATCGAAACTTTTCTAAAGACAGTCAGTTCCCTTCACATGCATTCATACAGAAACACCCGCGCCGCGTTTAGACTGTGAAACGGTCAGTGCTCGAGTTTATTCAGCGATGTCAAAGCCTTCTGGAGAATCTGTTAGTGGCGGCCAGTGTTGATACTGTGAACCAATGTATGGGAAACACTGTAATATCATTTGACAGCTTATCAGTTATAGTTTAACCTCTCCATCTTCACCGTCACGCTCAGTAACATCATTTCTTAATGTATCTTTGTAAAGAAACCTCAGTGTTTAACTGGCTCCTCTCTGCTGTCTCAGACGACGACATCACTTCCTGTCGACCACCGTAACTTCTGTTGGGTGCAATTCACAACCTCACCACTAGATGCCGCTAAAACTCACACACTGCACCTTTAAGCGACATATAAAAAATTCATATCATGACAAAAATCAACACTGGTATTCGGTATGAACCGGTGTGGTGATGAGTCAAGTCATTTTTTTAAAATGTGAATTTTTTTAATTACAAGTGTATCCAGTATATCATCGCCCAGCACTAGCGTGTGTATCCGGCGAAAGCCAGTGATCTGATGATGTTCCCTTTATTCCCACAGGATCGAGTCGAACGACCTGCCTCTGCTAGCGGCCATAGCTAGCACACACTCGCCGTACGTGGCCCAGATCCTCCTGTAGAGGTCATCGGGGTCACCGGGGTCATCGGGGTCATCGGGGTCAGGGTGAGCAGACTGCAGGACAGATGCTCTTCCCCAAACCCACAGATTCCCAGAAACCCTCTCCGGACGATCACTTCTTCACAATGTGGACGGAGTTTTTTAATTCTTCACACAACGTCTGAATGTAGAAGCCAAAGAAGCCCTCGCGTTCGTGAACACACACTGAAGCCGTTCGCGGCCGGCGCCTTCTTCACATCAACATAGGAAGCAAAGACTCTTAAAATCAGTTTTATGATTTTAAATACGTTATATTCTCAATCGATCGTGGCAGTGAGTGATCATGTTGATATCCTTTTAATGTGTTTACAAGAGAATAACCCTGTTGTTTCCAGAGCTCTACCTCACACACACACACACACACTCATGTTAAATGAAACACTTTCACGTCTGGTTCTCAGTCACCCAGTAAAGATGAACCCCACGGCACGACCTCCCACCAATGAGCTCTGAGGATTCGACATTCTGTTGTTTTGTGTTTCGGCAAAGTCACTTTAGCGGTAACAGTGTTTACCTGTCCCGTGGAGGAAGAGTATCAAGAGATGTACTTTTATTATTTGAACAGTCATTTAATCGTGACGTGCTGTGTGATGTTTATATACACCGGGAGAGAGAGAGAGATCAACACTCACTCACTACATCGCATTTGTGCTGGACTGTTTTGTAACACTGATCCAGGGACATTCAACAATCATGTACTTTCAGGATTGAAATGCTGAATCTTCGTGTAATGACGATTGTTAGCGTGCAGCCAGTTTGTTTACTGATGAAACATGCATATGCGTTATTAACTCTTTCCCTGCCATTGACAGAATGTCCGTCTTTCTGTGTTTCCACTGCGATACGGTAGGGGGCGCTATCACACACCTCTGATAGAGAATCTCCTGATGTGAAAGAGAAGCAGAAACAAGCGATAGAAGCATGATTTAGTTTTTGGGGGAAAAAGCAACATTTTGATCAAAACGCAGAGAAAATAGCTTTTTTTTTATTATTATTAATTTTTTTTGTGTGTTGATTAGAAAAATGATGCATGAAGCTAGAATGAAACTGCAAATTGCATGTTCACATATTCATACAACAACATATTCTGGGGGCCATGAACACTTCTGAAAAATGATCAAGTATGCTGATGCTGGCGGCGACTTGTCTGAATCACGCTGGCGGGGAAAGAGTTAATATTAGCATATATTTCAACCCGTTCATGACTTGCATAGATGTTTATGATTGGTTTGCTTACTTTGTGTTTGGGTCAAACCATCCAAGTCTTAATCAGCGTGACATGATGAAGACGGGCTTTACGAGGCATCGCAGGTTATTAGTGCAGAGGGGTAAAACATGTACGAGATGCCAGACTTGCAATTTATTTCATTTTGTAAAAAAAAAAAAAAAAAAAAAAACACATCTATATCCACTTGTCTTCTCCAGAATATGTATTTATATCTAATTATTTCTTTATACAACAACAACAAACATTTTAATTTATTTACTGGCATGCATTGGTAATGTTAGCTGTATATACTGCTTAGATTTTATTGATGTATTTGTACATAATGCCTCTCCTTTTGACCTTATCTTTGTTTCCCAGTTTTTATGGGAATATTGTGCAATAAATATGCCAACATTACACATTTATGATGTTGATTCTTACAGCATTATTAATCTGTCTGTCCATAGTGGCACCTGGGAGACGAGATCCCAGTGGAAATATCACAGTTATAGTCCTGTTCAAGGCTGGATTTTGAGACATTTATAACAATGAACAACAATGGGAGAAAATATCTAGGTTACATCACATTAGATTAGTGAACGTGGGACACTAGCTACTACTTTATATTTGAGATATAATATTTGCCATTTTCAAACCACATCCTCACAGTCATATGACAAACCTCAGGGTAACACGCAAACCTGAACGTCATCATGAGATAACATTTCTTATACCTTAAGATTTTTGTATTTGAGTATTTGAATCTTGTAAACCACATTTGTCTCTATTTGCATTTTAATACTGTAATATCTGGTATAACTGGTTTCTGCGCCCAAACATTACAGCATTGCCTTTTAGACACAATCTCGCACTCTTTGTTTAGTAGTTAGTAGACAACTGTGTGTGTGTGCGTGTGTGAGAGAGAGAGACACAACGGGACTTTTATTTTGGTGTGGCGGTGTGACGTCATAAAGCAGCGCCGCACTCCTGCGTCTGTGTTTCTGAGGAAAGGTTTGTGGTTTTGCATTTAAAGTCTTTAAATCAGTGCAAACTGTTAAAACGTTTTACAAGCTATGTAAAATAGTTTAATATATATATTTTTTTAATCAAACGTAATGTTTTATTTAACATGAATGAACGTTTTTGTGAGTAAATCTCATCCATACATGAGTAACAGAAAAAGGTGCGTCTCATTTCGCATTTCGCTCTCTATAACGTGAATCAGTTTATCGTAAACACGAATTCGGGACACTGGAAATAAGTTATGAGAGAAAATGTGCCTTTTTAAACTCCGAGTCAATTGAACCAAATCATTCAAATGATTCAGTGATTCGATTCGCTCGGGACGCGGACGACTCCTGCTGGTCAGAACAGTGTAAATGCAATGAGAACAGTTTCATAAACACTTTCTGCTACTCTGGGTGAAACTCTTTTTACATCCTGATATCAGTCAATACTAGAAGTGGTCTAAATGTTAAAACATGTACATATATATATCTTCTGTGGAAGTCTCAGGATCACAAAATGTTCGTCCAATCATTGCATTTGGTCCGATGTCCTCCTGTCCGTCAGCGTGTGTATTTCCATATCTCCATCACACCTCATCTCAGTTTGTTTGTTTATTTTATTTATAAATCAAATGTAAATTCATGTCCCGGTTACACATAATGTTGTCACAAATTCCTGGTTAAATAAACATTACACACAAAAAAAGAAAAACCAAATACAATTCTGTTTTGTATTCATTAACTACTATATAATTCATGTTATTTTTTATTATAACCATGTATAAATCGTTAAAAGTTGGCGATCTCGATTCAAACACCCACGTGATCTCTTTCCTAAATTACGGCGATTCGCCTGTGTCTATTAAACATTTGACAGAATCACAGCAGATCTTTTCAACCACACAGTTTCGTTATTTCTGTGTTGCAGATATTCCTATTATCACAAAATTAAAATAGAGTAAATCATCTTTTGATATTAACTTGGCACTTCAAATAAAGATTGTATCAATTACATTGTTACACCAGTAGGTGGAGACAAGTGACTGTTAAAACGTGTATTTGTAATTGAATCATTCACTCAAGAGATTAGTTTAAAGGGGAACTTGGTCACTTTTTTAACTTAAAGTTAGAACCGTTTACCTCCAGTCTTTGTGCTAAGCTAGGCTAGCGGTGGGTGCGTCAGACAGAGTTACGGCACGCACGGAGATGAGAAGGGTATGTATGGACTTATCTAACTCTGGGGGATACGGTGAATAAGCTAAAGTCCCCAAAAGTCGGCGTGTTCCTTTAAATAGACTGCAGCAATTAACATTTTGTCAAAACCTCTAGTTAAATACAAGCTATTTTTCAGAATCGTGATCTCTGTTTGAAACAAAAAAATAAATAAATTTGTGATTCTCAATGTATTAGCGCTGCGGCACTGAGCGATGTTTTCCCACTGTATTGGACATGTTATGCTTTCAAAGCTAGCTTGCTAATGCTAGCCTCTCCGAAATTGCCTACCCTACCTTTAATGTGTAAAGACAACTTTTACAAACCAACTGCAAATGTTTTCATTAAAGTTATGGTTAGGGTTTCTGTTAATACTTTTCATCTTCAACATGACAGAGTGTCCAAACACACAGAAGAACTCCTGGGAAAGCAACTGAGACGCACTATTATAAAGATGGCATTGATTAAAGAGGAGAGTGAAGACGTGAGGATTGAAGTGAAGCGAGAACAGACTGAGGAACGAGAAGGTTAGTTTCATTCTCAACGCTGATCTCAGTCATTTGATCCTTATTTATATATCCAGCTCTACTGAAATGAATGATATTTTTGAAGTTTGTCGTACGAGTGTCCTAATTAAAGCAGCTTTATTTGACATGGAGCGGGTCGCCTCATGTTGAGATCACATGACCAGACAAACTTTTACTTCTACATTGGACATTCATTATTACTACATGTCACACGTTATAATACAGGAATTAGGAAAAAACAATATAGAAGTAGCCTAAAAAAAAACAATTATTTTGTGTAACATTAAAGGGATACTCCAGGTTTCTTGTTCCGATCACCTTTAAGTATTATCAGTTTATGACGATATCTTATTCAAAACCATCACAGATGCAACAACGTGCCCTGTCGTCTCAACCACAGGCGCAACAGGACATTCATCCCGATCTTAATACCTTTTTACAGTTTTTCTTGATTGTTAACACACATCACCATTTTCTCAAACCTATAAACACAATCTGAGAATTACACACCAACAAACCTCAACCGGTCACATCAGAATTAAACATTTCAGTCAAAAACATATTTGAATTAAATATTAAATACAGTTAATTTATCTTTGATATTATAGATTACACTGTGTAGATTCCCCCTTAATGAAAGCAACTCTGTACTTGGCACTTGATGATGTTGGTTTTTTTAGGTTGTGAGGAAATATAAAACTGAGTATCATCTGCATAACACATATAGGAGGAGAAAAGCAGGGGACCTACAGTAATACTGAGCCCTGTGGCATGCCGGAGCAATCCTATGTTCCCCACATTTATAAGGCACATAATGAACACTTGAAAAGGTCCTATTTTCCCCAGTTCAATGGTCTTCACACATTAAGAAAACTTTTTAAAGTCCCCCTGTAATCAATCATTTTATCCCTTAAAACTAGGGGTGTAACAATACCCTCATGTCACGATTCGATACATATCACGATACTGAACTCACGATACGATATTATTGCGATACTCCAAGACATATGATAAAAGGTTAACAAAAAACTGCACTGTTGATTAAAAAGCTACATTTTATATTTCATTGTGTGTGTAAATGAATAGTCTTGGACTTGGTGCTGAAACCCAAAGCACAGGACAATAGAGACACCAGAATAACAATATTCATGATTCTGAAGATGAAAATACTGAATTATTGTAGACGAATATGCTTGATCTCTGTCACTGACTAGATACAGTGGGGAGAACAAGTATTTGATACACTGCTGATTTTGCAGGTTTTCCCACTTACAAAGCATGTAGAGCTCTGTCATTTTTATCATAGGTACTCTTCAACTGTGAGTGACGGAATCTAAAACAAAAATCAAGAAAATCACATTGTATGATTTTTAAGTAATTAATTTGCATTTTATTGCATGACATAAATATTTGATACATCAGAAAAGCAGAACTTAATATTTGGTACAGAAACCTTTGTTTGCAATTACAGAGATCATATGTTTCCTGTAGTTCTTGACCAGGTTTGCACACACTGCAGCAGGGATTTTGGCCCAGTCCTCCATACAGACCTTCTCCAGATCCTTCAGGTTTCGGGGCTGTCGCTGGGCAATACGGACTTTCAGCTCCCTCCAAAGATTTTCTATTGGGTTCAGGTCTGGAGACTGGCTAGGCCACTCCAGGACCTTGAGATGCTTCTTACGGAGCCACTCCTTAGTTGCCCTGGCTGTGTGTTTCGGGTCGTTGTCATGCTGGAAGACCCAGCCACGAGCCATCTTCAAAGCTCTTACTGAGGGAAGGAGGTTGTTGGCCAAGATCTCGCAATACATGGCCCCATCCATCCTCCCCTCAATACAGTGCAGTCGTCCCCTTTGCAGAAAAGCATCCCCAAATAATGATGTTTCCACCTCCATGCTTCACGGTTGGGATGGTGTTCTTGGGGTTGTACTCAACCTTCTTCTTCCTCCAAACACGGCGAGTTGAGTTTAGACCATAAAGCTCTATTTTTGTCTCATCAGACCACATGACCTTCTCCCATTCCTCCTCTGGATCATCCAGATGGTCATTGGCAAACTTCAGACGGGCCTGGACATGCGCTGGCTTGAGCAGGGGGACCTTGCATGCGCTGCAGGATTTTAATCCATGACGGCGTAGTGTGTTACTAATGGTTTTCTTTGAGACTGTGGTCCCAGCTCTCTTCAGGTCATTGACCAGGTCCTGCCGTGTAGTTCTGGGCTGATCCCTCACCTTCCTCATGATCATTGATGCCCCACGAGGTGAGATCTTGCATGGTGCCCCAGACCGAGGGAGATTGATTGTCATCTTGAACATCTTCCATTTTCTAATAATTGCGCCAACAGTTATTGCCTCCTCACCAAGCTGCTTGCCTATTGTCCTGTAGCCCATCCCAGCCTTGTGCAGGTCTACAATTTTATCCCTGATGTCCTTACACATCTCTCTGGTCTTGGCCATTGTGGAAAGGTTGGAGTCTGTTTGATTGAGTGTGTGGACAGGTGTCTTTTATACAGGTAACGAGTTCAAACAGGTGCAGTTAATACAGGTAATGAGTGGAGAACAGGAGGGCTTCTTAAAGAAAAACTAACAGGTCTGTGAGAGCCGGAATTCTTACTGGTTGGTAGGTGATCAAATACTTATGTCATGCAATAAAATGCTAATTAATTATTTAAAAATCGGCAGTGTATCAAATACTTGTTCTCCCCACTGTATATTTAAAATAATGTCTGCCACTTTTTACTGGTGACATCAGACATTTGGCATTATCAGGACACACAAATATTCCCCCATTGCATTATTAAACATAATATTCAACATTATATATAGCAGTTTAATGTAGTACTGACACTAAAACTCTGAAACAAATTTTCAGTTTGGGTGAACTATCCACAATACAGTTTGTCACTATCCACGATACATATTGTTGCATTTTTGTATTGCAATATATTGTGACACGATATATTGTTATACTCCTACGTAAAACTCATCTTTGATCACCAAAATGACATATTTAAATAATTTTTTCTTGAAAAAAAAAATCTATTCATGCCTTAAAATATTTTGATTGTAATTCGACCCTTGCCTCATTTAGTATACGTGGTTCTATGAATATGCAAATGAGCCCCACCTCCACTCACTCACTCAGCTCAGAGATCCACTGGTTGACGATCACACGTTGATCTGATTGGTTACAAGGTAGTTTGTGACGTCAGAAACACCAGCGATTTCAAAGCGTGTTTTTGAGACTGTCTTTGGTTCACTGCAGTTTTAAGGAGGAAATACTCAGCAATGGTGTCGACTTATGAACTTACACATGGTTTGTCTTAAAGCATATTAAAAACACCACAAAGACATATAAACAACATTAAAACCCAGATTTATTTACCACAGGGGGACTTTAAAAGTTCATAACTAATTTTTCCAGGTGTCTATCAATTTTATAAACGTGTAACCCTAAAACACAGAACTTGGGAACATTTTTTTTCAGGTTCCCACTCTGTAAAAAAATAAATATGGGGACCATAGGACCCTTTTTCACATGTTTGTCATTTTATAAATCTTACATTTTATAAATCTTTAGACCCTGGGAACATAGGAATGACCCATGGCACGCTATACTTGTGCTTGATGAGACTTGTCTTCATTTATACTTGTCCACAAATGCAAATACGTGTCCTAAAGAAAGCAAATAGTTAACAATATTGAGAAGAAATTCTAAGATTATAGATCTGAACAACTCTTTCACTATCTTAGTGCATATAGGATCTAGCAAGCATGTTGTTGTTTTTGATGTCTGTTGCTGTGTGACGTCAAACTGTTGACTTGTATTTGTCTTTCGCTTTAGACCTGATGGTGCTGAAAGAAGAGAGTGAAGTACTAGTTGAAATGGAAGAGCAAGATCACTATGAGAAGAAACAGTGTGATTTCATCAATGGAGAAAAACCCAGAGAAACTGAAAAGACTTCCTCACAAAAAAGAGCTCAGAAGACCAAATCTAACAGTCACTTCACCTGCGATCAGTGTGGAAAGAGTTACACTGAAAAAGCCAGCCTTAAAAGCCACACGAGAGTTCACACTGGAGAGAAGCCTTTCACATGCCCTCAGTGTGGGAAACGTTTTACTCATAAAGGAAGCCTTAATGACCACACGAGAGTTCACACCGGAGAGAAGCCTTTCACCTGCCAACAGTGTGGGAAACGTTTCACTCAAAAACAAAACCTGACAGTCCACATGAGAGTTCACACTGGAGAGAAGCCTTACACATGCCCTCAGTGTGGACAGAGTTTCAGGCATAAAAAAAACCTTTATACCCACATAAGTCGTCACACAGAGACTGCTTTCACCTGCAAACTGTGTTGCAAGAACTTCTCACATGAAGAAATTGCTAATGCGCACATAGACCTGGACAGTGGAGAGAGCGCACTGACCTGCCAACAGATATGCCAACATATGTACTCAGTGTGGACACAGTTTCACACATAAAAACCCTTACAGGCTTCCCACGTGTCCTGAAAAACCTGGAAAATTAATGGCTAATGTTTCAGTCCTGGAGAATGTAAAATGTCCTGGAAAATCTTGTTGTTGTCTTGGAAAGTTATATAAAAAATGTTCTTGTTTTCCTTTAGCAAAGAACAAAGAGTTTATCACTCCCTAAAAGAATAAATGAAGCACAAAGTGCTAAGTTCAGGGTCAAGTCACCTTTATTTATCAGTGTTGATTCATTTCGGATCAATACATGTGTAAAGTACATGAATTATGAAATGAGTTCAGCTATAAAGCCGATCTGCAGAAAACAGTGATGTCATCGTCTAGCTAAGTTGATTTCTCATCCAATATTGTCAGTGCAAGTCAAATCAGTAATATTGCTGAATATTAAGTGTACCCAACTAAGCAAGCCAGAGAACCAAGTGGCAAAGAACCCAAACTCCATCAGTGACAGAATGGAGAAAAAAAAAAACTTGAGAATAACCAGGTTCAGTCACTCAGTTCTCTGGCCAACAAACACACGCAGTGTATGATTATGATTCAGGCAGCATTACAGGTCAGAAGTCCGATTCATCACGCTGGTATGGAGACGAAGCTGGTCATGGGTCAGAGGACCTGTCGGGTTCTTGTGGTCTTTGCTCATCTGTGCCGATGGCTGTCATGTCAACGAGGTCTTCACAGGGGATTGTTCTAGTAGACATGGTCTCGGTCAACACTGGCAAGGTTTAGTGTTGACAGAACTGGGCTAATATGGTCATACTTCCTGGTTCTGGTAAGAACTCGAGCTGCTGCGTTTTGAACCAGCTGTAGTTTGTTTATTAAGCGTGCAGGGCAACCACCCAGTAGAGCATTACAATAATCTAGCCTTGAGGTCATGAACGCATTAACTAATTGTTCCGCATTTGTCAATGAGAGCATATTATGTTATTTAGATATATTTTTAAGATGGAAAAATGCAATTTTACATAGACACGTGACTTTCAAATGAAAGACACACACACACACACCCAGGTTCCTAACCGACGATGAAGACTTAACAGAGCAGACATCAAGTGTCAGACAGTATTCTAGGTTATTACGTGAGGACATTTTTTGTCCAATAATTAGAATCTCTGTTTTTTCAGAATTAAGTAGTAGGAAATTACTAGTCATCCAATTTTTTATATCAGCTATGCATTCCGTTAATTTTGTGAATTGGTAAGTTTCGTCTGGGCGTGAAGAAATATACAGCTGAGTATCGTCAGCATAACAGTGAAAACTAATTCCATGTTTCCTAATGATATCTCCTAATGGCAGCATGTACAGAGTGAACAGCAGCGGTCCTAGTACTGAGCCTTGTGGTACGCCATACTGAACTTGTGATCGATGAGACATCTCTTCATTTACTGCTACAAACTGATAACGGTCAGATAAGTATGATTTAAACCATGCTAATGCAATTCCACTAATGCCAACATCATTTTCGAGTCTATTTAAAATAATGTTGTGATCGATAGCATCAAATGCAGCACTAAGATCAAGTAACACTAATAGCGAGATACAACCACGATCGGATGATAAGAGCAAATCATTTGTGACTCTAATGAGAGCTGTCTCGGTACTATGGTACAGTCTAAATCCACACTGAAAATCCTCGCAGATATAATTTCTTTCTAAAAGGGAACATAGTTGTGAGGATACGGCCTTTTCTAGTATCTTTGACAGAAAAGGTAGATTCGAGATCGGCCTGTAATTGACTAATTCTGTAGGATCAAGTTGCGTTTTTTTAACAAGCGGTTTAATCATAGCCAGCTTAAAAGTTTTTGGTACGTATCCTAGTGACAAAGATGAATTAATGATATTAAGAAGAGGATCTGTGACCTCTGGAAGCATCTCTTTCAATAAGCAGACCTAGCAGCTTTTAAGGCCTCTCTGTATGCAATCGAGCTCTCTTTCCATGAAATGCGAAATACCTCTAGTTTTGTTTTCTTCCAGTTGCGCTCCATTTTTCTGGCTGCTCTCTTAAGGGCCCGAGTGTGCTCGTTGTACCACAGCGTTGGACTATTTCCTTTAATCTTCTTTAAGCGCAACGGAGCAACTGTGTCTAAAGTGCTGGAAAAGAGAGAGTTAAAAGTTTCTGTCGCAATATCCGAGTTCTTCGAAGCTATCCGGGATGCTGAGATGATGAAACTGATCAGGAAGATTATTAATAAAGCAATCTTTAGTGGCAGAAGTGATAGGTCTCACATATTTGTAACACGGAGTCAGCTTTGTCTAAATGAAGTTTACACAAGACTTAAATGATCTGAGATGTCATCGCTCCGCTGCAGATTTTCAACGGCTCAACATTGATTCCATGTGATAAATGTATGATTATGACAATGAGTAGGTCCTGACACATGTTGTCTAACTCCAATAGAGTTCAGAATGTCTTTAAATGCCAATCCCAATGCATCTTTTTCGTTATCTACATGTATATTAAAATTACCAACAATTAGGACTTTATCTGCAGCCAGTACTAACTCTGATAGAAAATCAGCAAATTCTTTAATAAAGTCTGTATGGTGCCCTGGTGGCCTGTATACAGTAGCCAGCACAAATCTCAAACGTGATTTAGCATTTACACTAGATAGTGTTACATAAAGCACCATCACTTCTAGACTAGACTTCTTAGTAATTCTGAAGATATTACAATAAATTACAGCAACACAGCACAGCACATCTAGGTTATAATCTGTAATCATATCATTAGCATTAAGTGCTTTTGAAGTAAGGGATCGAATATTCAGCAACCCGAGCTTTATCATTTGTTCATCTGTATTATATGTTTTTTTATTTGTTGAACATCAATTCAATTCTAAATCTAAAGCCTCTCCGACCACCCCCTTACTCCTGACCATACTGTAATCCAAACAATCCCAGTCATTCGGATTACTTCTCCAGAGGAAGATATGTTGCAGTGGGGACAGAATAATTCTGGATGGCTTCATATGCTCTTTATTCAGATCAAAATGCCCATGAGGGAACACATTAGTCTCGGAGAAGCTACCGGTCCTTATCCTGAATGGAGGTGTCTCCATCGGTGGTAGATCAAGTTGCCACGCAGATGCAAGGGCGTTGCCATTCGCTGAGGCGTTTTCTTTAAGCGAATCTGTGGAAAAGCATGTCTCGCATGGCTCTGTGAGACTCTCCAAACTTCTCCCCCTCACCATCTCATCAAATAAGACGTTTTTAACCCCCATTCCCAATCCCACATGCTTTGGAAGAGAGGGAGGTCGAGGCTGATCCTCATCCTGCTCATCCTGAGTTTAGTATCATAATTTTTTCGAAGGACATCTGTGAAGCTCTCATCTCAGTTAACAACTCTTCATGTCCCTCCTTCAGATTCAAGCAAGAACTGTAAAAAAAGAAGTGCAATCTGTTCTCACCCTTTTTTTGGCTAGATTGACTAGGTACAGGAAAATGTGTCCCCTCCGCATTGAGAGCATTAGGCCTATGAATGTGAAGCCCCTCTAAGGTTCCTAAAACTGGGAACTCCACATCATGATTTTCACCTGATGCATTTTCACCGGATGCTGGTGCATCCATTCCATTTCTTCAATGCCTAAATGATGAAACTGTCATAAGATAGAATGTGGAGGCTGACCATAAACAGCTAAAAATCTAAATAATGTTCAACATAATTCTCCATCAAACCTTGTGGGAAAAGTTTGTAACAGCGTCTAGTATTTAAACCCAGATCACCTGCCACAAGATTTAAATTAGGGAAGGGAACCAACTCCTAGAAAATAACTGATACAATCTGAAAGAATCGAAATCTCAGCACACAAATAAGAACACAAAAAAGAACAGAAATACTCAGCAAGACTAGAGATATATGTACATGTAAGTATAATTTGGAAAAGAACATGTACCAAAGAAAACATCTATAGATGAAATGAGTGTAAAATGTCTTATCTGGGATAGTCCGCACTGAAGATTTAAATCCTTGCAACTGTGTAGATAAATTAATTAAAACTAATCTTGGGATGAGGTAGACTGAATCAGATTGAAATAATCCACCAAATATCACACTCACTATGTTCAATGTACGTTAATTAATCCCTGTGCAGATACCCAAAATATCTTACAAAAGAGTTACAGTAAGTGGTAATGTGTCCTGGGGTTAAGTAACCTTTTCTTGAGAGTCCCTCTCCTTGTTGTCAATAGTAAGGACTAAAGAGAACAAACAACCACACATGAAAAAGAGTAAAAATGACCTTAATTCTAATGTCTGTTATACATTGTGCGATTTTGGGTTGTCCCAGATGAAAGATGACCAATCGTGGTGATTTCTGTGGTCGTGGCTCCTATACGGTGGTCCAACGTCAAACAGTGAGAGAGGTTCAAAGACAGCCGTTCTCAGGGTATAACCAAAGATAGCCTGCGATCATTTTCTGACGGTGTCAGAAATTTAGCATGAACATCTCACGGTGTTTGCTGTTTTTTTTTTGTTTTTGTGATTGCAAACTATTTGTTGTTGCTGCCATATTGAGCCAGAAGTAATGTTGTATATGTATCAATTCCATGTGAAAATATTAAGTCTAAGGTATGGTTACAATAATTCAATTCAATTCAATTCAAATTTATTTGTATAGCGCTTTTCACAATACATATTGTTTCAAAGCAGCTTTACAGAAAGTGCATTTCAGAAATGTACATAGAGAAATACAGTTAGTTAATCATGTATTGATTTAGGGCATATACATATCGCCAGCGTCGAGTCGTCTCTTCACAGGCGTCGAGTCGTCTCTTCACGGGCTTCGAGTCGTCTCTTCACAGGCGTCGAGTCGTCTCTTCACAGGCGTCGAGTCGTCTCTTCACAGGCGTCGAGTCGTCTCTTCACGGGCTTCGAGTCGTCTCTTCACAGGCGTCGAGTCGTCTCGTCACGGGCGTCGAGTCGTCTCTTCACGGGCGTCGAGTCGTCTCTTCACGGGCGTCGAGTCGTCTCTTCTCAGGCGTCGAGTCGTCTCTTCACGGGCGTCGAGTCGTCTCGTCACGGGCGTCGAGTCGTCTCTTCACGGGCGTCGAGTCGTCTCTTCACGGGTGTCGGGTCGTCTCTTCACGGGCGTCGAGTCGTCTCTTCACGGGCGTCGAGTCGTCTCGTCACGGGCGTCGAGTCGTCTCTTCACAGGCGTCGAGTCGTCTCTTCACAGGCGTCGAGTCGTCTCTTCACGGGCGTCGAGTCGTCTCTTCACGGGCTTCGAGTCGTCTCTTCACAGGCGTCGAGTCGTCTCTTCACAGGCGTCGAGTCGTCTCTTCACGGGCTTCGAGTCGTCTCTTCACGGGTGTTGGGGCATCTGTAGTTTCCATGGGAGGCTGGATACAAACTGGAGCTGACGATCTGTATTTACCTCGGACTAGCGTCCCGAGATAACAACAGAAAAGCAGATGGGAAATAATTAGCGTAGCTGCTGTTCATAATATTAATGCATTCAATCTGATTCAACTGTAGTATAAAAGGTAAGTATTATGTGAATGCTTGGCTAAAGAGATGCGTCTTTAATCTAGTTTTAAACTGGGACAGCGAGTCTGAGCCTCGAACAATATCAGGAAGGCCATTCCAGAGTTTAGGAGCTAAATGTGAAAACGCCCTCCCTCCTTTAGTGGACTTAGATATCCAAGGAATGACCAGAAGCCTCGAATTTAGTGATCTTAAAGAGCGCGATGGATTGTAGGGCGATAGAAGTTCCGTTAAATACCCAGGAGCTAAACCATTTAGGGCTTTATAGGTCAGTAGTAATACTTTGTAATTGATACAGAATTTTATAGGTAACCAATGTAGAGACGATAGAATCGGTGTTATATGATCATATTTTCTTGATCTAGTAAGAACTCTAGCGGCTGCATTTTGGACTAACTGTAGCTTGTTTATTGAGGATGCAGGACAACCGGCTAATAAAGCATTACAGTAATCTAGTCTCGAGGTCATGAATGCATGAACTAACTTTTCTGCATCAGAAACTGATAGCATATTACGTAGCTTAGCAATGTTTCTAAGGTGGAAAAAGGCTGTTCTTGTAACATATGAAATATGATTTTCGAAAGACAAGTTGCGGTCTAATATAACACCCAGGTCTTTTACTGTAGAGGATAAAGTAACAGGACACCCTTCTAAATTAAAGTTGTATTGTAAGAGGTTTTGTGGGCAGTTTTTTGGACTAATAAGTAATACCTCCGTTTTATCTGAATTTAATAGCAGAAAATTACAGGTCATCCAGTATTTTATATCTTTAACACACTCTGTCAATTTAGATAATTTATTGTTTTCATCTGGTCGTGATGAAATATATAATTGAGTCATCAGCATAACAGTGGAAATTAATTCCATGTTTTCTTATAATATTACCCAGTGGCAGCATGTATATTGAGAATAGCAGAGGGCCTAACACAGATCCTTGCGGTACTCCATAGTTTACTGGAGTTATCTTCGATTTTTCCCCATTTAAACAGACAAAATGGTAACGGTCTGATAAGTACGATCTGAACCAGTTTAATGCCTGTCCCTGAACACCAGTGTAGTTTTGTAGTCTATCTAAGAGTATTTTGTGATCTACAGTGTCGAACGCAGCACTAAGATCGAGTAAAACTAGTATTGAGATACAGCCTTGGTCAGAAGCTAGAAGTAAATCATTTGTGATTTTAACGAGCGCAGTTTCAGTGCTATGATGCGGTCTGAATCCTGACTGAAATTTTTCATAGATATCATTTTCTTGCAAGAAAGAGCCCAGTTGGGCGGACACAATTTTTTCTAGTATTTTAGACATAAATGGAAGATTTGAAATCGGTCTGTAATTTGCTAGATTATTATGATCTAATTGTGGTTTCTTAATGAGAGGTTTTATAACTGCCAACTTGAATATTCTAGGAACATGACCTAAAGATAAAGACGAGTTAATAATATTGAGAAGAGGCTCTGCCACTACAGGTAACACTTCTTTCAGTAGTTTAGTGGGTATTGGATCTAATAAACATGTTGTTGTTTTAGATGAAGTGATAAGTTTATTTAGCTCTTCCTGCCCTATAGTAGTAAAGCGGTGTAGTTGTTCTTGAGGGATAATTGAGGCTGAATCATAAGACACCATTAAAGATTGTACATTTACAATTGTGTTTCTGATGCTTTCTATTTTCTCAGTGAAGAACTTCATGAAATCATTACTACTAAACTGTAACGGAATATTTTGCTCAGGTAACATCTGTTTATTTGTTAGTCTAGCCACGGTGTTAAATAAAAACCTTGGATTATTTTGGTTATTTTCTATTAGTTTGCGGAGGTGCTCAGCCCTGGCCGCTTTTAGGGCCTTTTTATAACGTGACATACTGTCTTTCCACGCGATTCTAAAGACCTCTAAATTAGTTTGTTTCCATTTACGCTCTAAATTACGAGTTTCTCTCTTGATAACATGCGTAGCACTGTTGTACCATGGTGCTTTCGTTTTCTCTCTAACCTTTTTTAATCTAATTGGTGCAACGATGTCTAATGTACTAGAGAAAATGGTGCTCATAGTGCTAGTCATTTCCTCTAGTTCATCTGTTTGTTTGGGTTCACTGAGCAACTGAGATAGATCAGGTAAGCTATTTGAGAATCTATCTATAGTTGTTGGAAGGATTGTTCTGCCTGGTCGATAACGTGGCGCAACCTGACACATTTCAGCAGTACGTAGTATGCAAGTGACCATGTAATGGTCAGTGACTTCATCACTTTGCGGTATAATATCTATATCGGTTGGATCGGCTCCATGTGATATAATTAAATCTAGCGTATGATTAAGACGATGAGTGGGACCAGTGACATTTTGCTTGACCCCAAAGGAGTTTAATAAATCTGTAAACGCAGCCCCTAACGCATCATTTGTGTTATCTACGTGTATGTTAAAATCTCCAACAATTAATGCTTTATCGACATTGACCAATAGATCTGAGAGAAAGTCTGCAAACTCTTTTAGGAAATCAGCGTAAGGCCCTGGCGGTCTATATACAGTAGCCAAGGCTAGAGATAATAGGGATTTCTTTCTTACATCTAAGAGAGTAACATTTAGCACAAGTACTTCAAACAAATTAAACCTGTGACCTGTTTTCTGGGTAACATTAAGAATATCTCTGTAGATTGTTGCAACACCACCGCCACGACCAATCAGGCGGGGCTCATGCTTATAACAGTATCCAGGAGGAGTAGACTCATTAAGACCGAAATAATCATTTGGTTTAAGCCAGGTTTCAGTAAGGCAAAGTACATCGAAACTATTATCTGTGACCATTTCATTTACAATAACCGCCTTAGGTGTGAGTGATCTAATGTTTAGAAGACCTAGCTTTATAAATTGTTTTTGTACACTAATATTGAGATTTTCTGGTTTAATCACAATTAGATTTTTCCTAGATTCTACAGTAGATTTAATGTTTGACCTCACTAAACGAGGAATAGACACAGTTTCAATATAATGTTCTACATTGGTACTTATATCAATTAAGTTTGGACAGCAAAGAGTGTGATTTGGACTTTGACTTACTAGTCATATGGTGTGTAGCGTCTTGGAGATGTTGTCCGACAGAATAGCCGCTCCGATTCTGCTGGGGTGAAGGCCATCAGCGCGGAAGAGCCTAGGTCGCTCCCAGAAAAGATTCCAATTATTTACAAAGAGTGGGTTACAATAAGTGGGTCCTGACACGTGTTGCCTAACTCTAACAGAGTTCAGAATGTCTCTTAATGCCAATCCCAATGCGTCTTTTTCATTATCTACGTGTATATTAAAATCACCAACAATTAGGACTTTATCTGCAGCCAGTACTAACTCTAATAGAAAATCAGCAAATTCTTTGATAAAGTCTGTATGGTGCCCTGGTGGCCTGTATACAGTAGACAGCACAAATGTCAAGCGGGATTTATCGTTTACACTAGATAGTGTAAAGCACCATCACTTCAAAAGAATTATACTAAAAGAGTAATACTGCAAATATTATTAATTGTAGCAACACCTCCCCCTTTGCCCTTCAGACGAGGCTCATGTTTATTACAGTAATCTTGGACGGTGGACTCATTTAAAGTAATGTAATCGTTTGGTTTTAGCCAGGTTTCTGTCAAACACAGCACATATAGGTTATGTTCTGTGTGAACATATCATTTATAAAAAGTGCTTTTGTAGAAAGGGATCTAATATTCAGGAAACCAAGCTTTATCATTTGTTCATCTGTATTACATCTGATTTTCATTTGTTGAACATTTTTACCCTTAGATGGCTTTGGGAGTTTTTTGTATTTCCTAATTCGGGGAACAGACACAGTTTCTATATGATGATATCTAGGTGAAAGAGGCTCAATGTGATGGGATTTATCTGACCTTGGTGACATGAGACAGCTAGCAGACGGTCGGTTTAGCCAGTCTGTCTGCTTCCTGACCTGAGCCCCAGACTGTCATGTTTGAGCTCTAAAGGCCTCATTATACTTCTGCGTCGGACATACGCCAGAGCCTATACGCCGTAGGCAACGTGTTGGTTTTAATTTATACTTCTGTGTCATTGTCCGCGTTGACGCGCACCTGGGGAGCATGAAACCCCGAGGGAGGGGTTCTGGCAGACCAATCACAGCGCTTGTGTCCGCGTAGAATTGACGCGTTGTTACATTTTTGGAGAGGTGCACGTCAGGGTACGCCGAAGGGTACGCGCGCTACACACAGCCTACGACGTAGCTACGGCGGCAGTTCGACGCAGAAGTATAAAATAGGCTTAAGACTATGGGCCATATTACTAGAGAGAAGAGCAGCACCATCCCAGGAGGGATGAATACCATCTCTTTTCAACAGGTCAGGTCTGCCCCAAAAACCCTATATTATTTTGCGGACACCACTTAGACAACCAGCCATTGAGTAAGGGGAATCTATTAAGTATCTCATCACTCCGGCGAACAGGAAGGGGGCCAGAGCAAATTACAGTGTCTGACATCGTACTTGTGAGTTAACACAGTGGCAACATAAGCTATGCTAAACGTGGCAAGCAGTGATTTCTACATACCACAGTGTTAGCAAAAGATAGAAAAGAGACGGTAAGCATGAATGACAAGTTAAAATGCTAACAAAATGCTAACACGTTGTGCTAGCAATAGCAATTTAAATGATAAGATAGCGATGTAAGATTAACATAATAGATCTCAGATATATAGTGATTTAACAGTTCAAATGACAAAACAGAGCTACAATCACAAACCACTTAGCAGCCAGAGAGGAACCAGAAGCCAATGATGTCGCTCTCACGAAATTAAATAATGAATATTGCACCACATTTCTTGATTGCTTTTTATAGTTTATATCATTTCATGTATAACCTTTCATTTACATTGTAGCATTTCACTGTAAGACAAAAGTTTAACTAATATTTTGATTCTGAGGTGTCAATAGGCTATAAATTGAATGGAGGGACTTCTTCATACATTCAAAATTAGAGGCCGTTAACCGCAACCACAACATTTTTTGAAACTGTGGCAAGAGAGACTGTCAAGTGAGAAAGAAGTGGTCATGAAAGCGGAAAATCGGATTTGGCCCAAATTCAGTTGAGGTATGAACGCAATTTCACAAATATGCATTTTCTAGTGCCATTCTAAACACTTTCTACACAAAGTACTAAAACAGGTTCTCACATAAGCATGACTTTTCATGTGTATCTGTATATGTGATGGCAATATGCTGTATATTTTTATTACATTGGTTACAACATGTGAATCTTCACGTGAGAAATAAGGGATACTTTATGTCCAAAACGCTTTCCACACTGACCACATGCAAACGGCTTCTCTCCAGTGTGAATGTTCTCATGCTTTTTAAGGTTTCCTTTATGAGTGAAGCCACTTCCACAGTGTTGGCAGGTGAAAGGCTTTTCTCCAGTGTGAACTTTTGTGTGTTTTTTAAGGTTTCCTTTATGAGTGAAACTCCTGCCACACTGAGGGCATATGTAAGGCTTTTCTCCAGTGTGAATTCTCATGTGGGCATTAAAACTTGATTTGTGTGTAAAACTCCTTCCACACTGATGGCATGTGAAAGGCTTCTCTCCAGTATGAATTCTCATGTGGCTTTCAAGGCTTCCTTTCCGAATGAAACTATTTCCACACAGATTGCAGATGAAAGGCTTCTCTCCAGTATGAATTGCCATGTGGCTTTTAAGGCATCCTTTTCGAATGAAACTGTGTCCACACAGTTTGCAGGAGAAAGGCTTTTCTCCAGAGTGAATTCTAATGTGCCTGTTAAGGATTACTTTTTGAGTGAAACCTCTTCCACATTGAGGGCATGTGTAAGGCCTCTCTCCAGTGTGAATTCTCATGTGAGAATTAAGGTTTGCTTTTCTGTTGAAACTTTTCCCACACTGTTGGCAGGTAAGATAGCGTATATTTGTGGCCTTTTGAGCTCTTGCTCGTGAAGTCTTTTCAGTCTGTGAGCAACTAAATGATTTTTCTCCAGTAATGAATTCATGATGAATTTCATTCAGTTCTTGACTCTCCTCTTTCAGCGCCATCAGGTCTAAGGCAAAAAAAAAAAAAAAAAAAATACAATTTAACGGCACAAAGCAACAAACATAAAATAAAAAATAAAAATATATATTATTAACCAACAGCAGTATCAGTATGTTAGATCCTATGATTTTACTTTTTCTCACACAAGACAGCTGTTATATTTGAGTTTCACAAGTGGTACCAAATTAATATTGTGAGTTTTGGCCAAACTTCTTAATGTGAGTGTGAAAGTGCCAGATGAAATCTTACTCCATTTACCTCACCAGTCAGGAATTTCACCATGAAATTACAAAAACAATCAAAGTTTGTTTCAAATTGAAATTATGTAGATGGAAGGAAGAATGCCACCTGACCAATCTGAAGGATCTGAGAGATATAAACTCTTCTGTATTATCAATACAAGGAAGACAAGTGTAATACAATAAATAATATCAACTAAAAGAAAGTTTTCAGCAACACTGCAATTCTGCAAAGTGGATCTGAGCGGGCCAGAGATGCCCAGCCCTGATGTAAATGAAGAGACGTCTCATTAAAAACAAGTATGGAGTGCCACAGGGCTCAGTATTAGGTCCTCTGCTTTTCTCTTTGAACTTCCCCCTGAAAGATATTATTTCACTCTTATGCTAATAATACCCAGTTTTATATTTCTTCACAACCTGACAAAACTTCCCAGCTCTCTAAGACAGCAGAGTGTATTAATGATATAAAAGACGGGATAACTAGTAGACTGCTTACGAGATGCAAGAAATATAGATTTTATCATCACAACACTAACTGCATGTTAGGTTTTTTATCGATTTTAAAAATCTGCTAAATTACACACAAAGCTTTGAACGGTTGAAACAGTTCTCGGGTTCTATGTCTCTGATTTAAAATGAATTGATGGCATCTACGCTAATTGTTCATGAAAGCCACACATGGAATTAACATGCTATGCTAACTAGCATAAGACAAGAAACACAGGCACTGTTAACTTATTCTCCGGATCAGTAGCAAGAAATCCGTTCAGTCATTTCTGTGCGGCTTGCTCCAAATATCATCTGATAAGATTTTGGAGAATATTGGACAAAATTTGTAGAAGGAGTGACAGAAAAAAATGTTTTTCATTTATTTCAATATGGCCGACAGGTACATTGATGGAAAATGACAAATGAGATATCATCAGAATCTGCATAAACCAAGGAACATTGTGACAGAAGAAGAAAAAAAATCTACATTTGTTTTTAAGTTCTAAGAGTTTTTGCAAAAATCCTTGTATCTCTGGAACACTAGGTGGCGCTGTGTTCAAAATTCTCAGGTCCCATCAGGACATGCTGTTGATGATCCCTGCCAAATTTTGTGGCAATATGTCAACATGTTAAAAGATATTGCAATTTATGACAAATTTCAAAATGGCGTACTGGTGGTTATGAGCTAAAAGAGCCATTTGTCAGATCTCAAGACCTGTAGGTGGTGCTGTCCCCAAATTTGGCATGGACCCTCAGATCATGGCTCAGACTCAAACTAAATCACAGCCTTTGCGATTTGATAATCGCACTAAGCCATTAAAACGTTTTCACAAGCATTCATGTTTAAAATTCATACCAGCCAAATGCCAAGTAACACCGTTTCATATCCACGAAAGGCTAGATTTGAAAAATGCTAGATGCTATTCACATTTTGCAGTTTGTTTAGTAATCTTCATACAGTCCTCCTAATTCACGCGTCATTTTATAAATACGGAAAAATCCCATCCCTGAGTTAGAGTTGAGCTGCAACAGCCTACAAGCCAATGTTAGGATGGACTTCTACTACAAGACACACACTGACTGCACAGAATATAAACTGTTACTGACAACAGCAGTGCTACATTCAAATCAAACAAAAGACATTGGGCCTCATTCATGAATGTTTTGTGAATATATTAGTAAATTCAGAGTAATTTGCACGTAGGGCTGTCGCGATAACCGCAATATCGCAGTACCGCGCTACTGACAAGCCAACCGCAGAGGAATTCAAGTTACCACAGCAACCGCGATATTCGCGTGTTTTCTTTTTCATAAGGCTATTCCCTCCTTGTTTTGAACTTCGTGCATGTGTATTGAATGTTAAATAAGTTAATAATGATAATAAGACGCGGCGATCGTGGTTTTATCATGGTGATTTGTACAGAGGCTTCGTGGATTTGCACTTAAGCCTAAACAGACAGTGAATGAGAGAGATCGACTGAGCGCGTGCGATTACCTGCGTCTGTCTTTGAGGTCAAGTTATATTCGTGAAAAGGTTGCCGTGTGGCCAAGGAAAGTTAAATATATGTCCTGTCATCCTTTTAACGTTTAAAATAAAGGGTATTTACCATGGATTTACCGAGGAACTCGCGGTCGCGGCCGCGGGAAACAAAACTCAGTGAGTCACGCATTGAATCAATGCCATTTGTCTCTATTAAGTGAAGCTTCAGCGTTACCCATGCGACGCATTGCTGGTCAGCTGAGCCTTGAAAAGTGGAGCTCAAAGTTAAAAATAATTAACCTTGTTTCATTACTATCTTTTAATGAATCAGTCAGCGTTTTTGAACGTGTTGTTGAATGAATGGTTTATGACTCACTCAAAGACAGTCCGTTGCCATAACAACTGCGCGCTGAGTGACAGGCTTTCAATGTGGAGAGACGCGGTTTTGTTTCGGTTTATTGGTTACTTAAAATGTACTCGTTTTTGTGCATGCTGACCACATCGTGACACTTATTTATATAGCAACAAATAAATATAAATAATTCAAAATAAATTAATAAATGCGGTAAAACCGCTATTGAGCCACTCAAAATTACCGCAAGGGAAAATCCTTCACCGCGACAGCCCTATTTGCACGTAAAACGGACCTTCCGTAAAAATCTCCTCCGGATTCACAAATGCTTTGTAAACATCAGATTTACTTGTTAAACGTGTGTATGTTAATGAATTCCTATCATTCGTAAATAGGGCATGTGCACGCTCATTCACAACTACGCAAATCACGTGTCCAGGAATGCTGAGGATCCTTCTGGATTCCTTTCTCAGGTTTGGCTCCAGTATCTTGCATAAATGCAAAAGAGAATAATAGGCCATATAATATGCCTAACAATAAATGTTAAATTATGTCCACCAGAGTGTTTGTAGCCAGCTGAAATATCTGGTGCTCGTCTGAAAACGGCCACCTGGTCTTTGGAGGCGCCGTGTTTTTCCAGCTGAGGTGCTTTAGTTGCTATTAGGGCTGGTTGGATATACCGGTACACGTTTAACCGGTAGAAATTTGTCAACTGGTAGAGATTTTGGATATCGTCTTGATTGCGGTTACGCTCGGATTAATTGCTAGGAATAGAATACAAAATCGCTCTAGATTTTCCTCCTCATCTTCTCGAAAACAAACGTTCAGCCAGAGGTGCAGAATAACACAACCTGTGATTGGTCACTTACTTAGTCGAAATACGACTTTAAAAAAAGGAAAAGAGAGAAAGCTGCAAGAGGGAAGACAGAAAGATGAGAAAATGTACATGCCATCTCTGACTGAGTTCATCTCTGAGAATTAAACCAACCTGCTCGTTCCTCAGTCTCTTCTTGCTTCACTTCAATCCTCATGTCTTCACTCTCCTCTTTAATCAACGCCATCTTAAAACGTCGCCTACGTCACGTGGATCTCAGTCGCTTCACCAGGAGTTTTTCTGTGTTTGGACTCTATATTAAAGTTCAGAAAGAAAAATAATTTCCAGACTATATTTCAGGGTGTGTCTCAATCAGCGCACTAGTTCAGTAGCCAGCAGCACACTGGCAGTTAATGGACTTAAATAGGATGATTAGCCAAAAAAAAAAAAAACACTCAAAACTAGCACTACAAATTAATAAAAGAACACAAATTATACAGACACTTTGTATTTAGTTATGGTATATATTTATTTGTTGCTAACATTTAATAGATTACACTTCCGTGAAAACATTTTCAGTTGGTTTGTAAAAGTTGTCATTGTTCATTGTTTTTGTTCATTTTCACGGTTTTGACCAACAGGTTTTGTCGTCAGCGCGCGGTGATCCGAGCGATTCGAATCACTGATTCATTTTTGTGAGTCATTTGGTTCAATTGACTCGGAGTTTCGAAAAGCTCAATTTCTCTCATCACTACTACTTGCCAGTGACCTAAATAATATATACGATAAACTAATACACGATATCGAGAACGAAATGAGATGCACCTTTTATATACATTGTATACTCATGTATACTTGATTCACGAAAAATAACGTTCACAAATGTTACATGAGGCATTACAATGTTACATTTAATAATAATTCATTTATTTTACATAGCTTGTAAAAACGATTACATTGATAGAACAGCTTCCATTTATTTAAACACTTTAATTGCGTAAAACCACAAACCTTTCTTCAGGTGAACCACAACAGAAGCTGGAGTGCGGCGCAGCTTTATGACGTCACATCGCCAGGCCAAAATAAAAGTCCCGTTCTCACACACATACACAGCTGTCTAAAATCACAAACGGAAATATACATACATACATACATACATACATACATAAAATATATATATATATATATATAATATAATATATATATATATATATATATATATATATATATATATATATATATATATATATATATATATATATATATATATATATACAGATATAAAGACCTACTAAAGAAAGAGTGCAAGATTCTGTCTAAAAGGCAATACTATAATGTTTGGGTGCGGAAACCATTTATACCAGATATTACACCATTAAAATGCACATAGTGACAAATAAAATGTACATGTTAAAAATATATTTTTCAGGACACTGAGTGGCAACTGGTCCTCATCTTCCTCACTGACATCACTGGGAAAATGTGAACTGCAAGGCAAAGGTAAGACAATGAGTGACATGATCAGTGCTTTAACAGGCTTTTCTCCACGTATTTACAGAGGAAGAAATTGCATCACTTTCCATCAATGCAGTCAATGCTTCTGCATCTGAGGTTCTTTGACAGAGCATTAAATAAGTACTTTGAACTCTTGGACAGGCTTGGCCAAGAATTTGAGGACAGATTCACTGACTTTGATAAGCTGGAATGCGTGCCATTCATTGCAAATCCTTTCATGCAAGTGGACATTTTGCACATTTCTAAGAAACTAAGTGATGCGTTTAACCTGCTCTTCTAGAAAGGTTGAGATGGAGATTTAAAAGCTTATTGGGGCCAACAGACTTTTGGAAACTTGTTGACCCAGAGAAATATTTGCACAGCAGCCAAAAAGTCTTTTTGGTTCAACTCGCCTGTGTGTATCTGCATTTTCAGATATGAATTTTATTCATACAGGGTTAGTGGACATTTGGAGGACTCCATTAGAGTTACAGTGTCAGGTATACTCCTGATTATAGGGCACTTATGGACATTAAGCAGTGGCAAGCTTCCCATTAAAAGGCAGTTAGAGGACCACTGTTGTTGTTTTGTTTTGTGTTGTTTTGCCTATAAAAGCTGGCAGATTTGGACGATTTGTTGTTGCAAATGTGCCAAATTACTCTTGAAATTGTGTTGTATTAAAATATTCAGGGAAATATGTTCAGTGTAATATATACATAGAGAAAATTATAAAATTATAAATATATTTGATTATATCAAACAAGTAGCCCTCCAGACTATTTTGATCTATCTATCTAGATCAAGACAACAGGCGAACCACTGAACAAAGAAACTCGAACAATTCTTGACATGTTTGCACGCCTCAGCCTGGTTCTGCTCCTCCAACGCGGTCCATTCGCCAGAATTATAAAGACTATCACCCGTCCCTCATCACCACCTCAATTATAGACAGTATACTCATACCCAATCCATTCCTGTCTCGTTGGAGTTTGACCTACAGCACATGCTTAGCGTGTTTTTTTTCTTCATCTCCTAAAGGAGTTTTGGAATTGTGTTTTGTTGTTGTCGACTGAGTTATTACTGCGTTCTACTGTGTTTCCTGTGTATTTGCTCAGAATTAAATAAAGGTGAATTTCATCGCTTGACACTTTTACAGTAATGATGTAATTAATCTTCAGAGTTCAGGTTACAGTATTCCTTCTTTTTATACTCAATATATTAAATCCAGAGTTATCTGTATTTAATTGATGATGATTTGACTCAATACATGTTGTCAGAGCATCAATCAGTTCTGTTCAGGAGGAAGTGCACTATGTAACTTTTTTTGTTCAAACAAAAATTCAACAAAACGTCATTACACCATCAATCCTTTTTCCAAAACATGTTTTTGGCTTACCATAGCCGCGTTTCCATTACCCTTCAAATTGCGCAAATTGAAATTGCGAGTTGAAAATACGCCCAATGGAAACACGTCAATTTCGCAAAAACTCCCATTTATCGCAAACAAGTTTTTCCGCTCGCATGAGGAGGTTTTCAGGCAATTTGAAAAAGGATTATTTCTCAAAACTGCAATGGAAACAGTTTTTGTGCATTTACAGTCACCTGACGTAGATGATGAGGTGTGTTTGGACAGAAGACGAGACAGAGTTCTTTATTAAATTCATATAAGACAAAAGAATTACAGGAATACTGGATTCTAAACCTCTAATAAATGCCACAATCAAGACCTGGAAGCAGATCTGAGGGAGAAACACCCAGAAACTCCTCATATGAGCCGCTCACAGTATAATAAGGGCCGTTCCTCACCATTAATGCTTGGAAACACACACACACACACACACACACACACACACACACACACACACATCTCCTTCGATTAATAACAATGGCTAGTGCAGTGGCTGGGATATAGTACATAAACCTACCAGCGTCCGTTGCCATGGTTTTTGGAATGATTTTACTCATCGCGAGAGGAAATGGTTCGGAAATCGGTTAATGGAAACGCATCATATCGCAATAGTTTTTTGTCGACATTTAGAAGAAAAAAAAGAAAGAAAAAAAACGCAAAAGTTTTGCGCAAATCTGTAATGGAAACGCGCCTCATGATTCGCTATGGTAAGTCTATTATAAGTGTTTATATTTTAGACAGAGTATCCCACTCGATCTACAATATAAACACTTACAATGGGCTTTTTTTTTTGCGTACTGAGGGATTTGAAATGTAAAAGCGATGCGGAGATGATGGTGATTTTATTACTCAACAGGTGTATAATGTGTTTTATTGAACAGATAAACTGCCATATGTAGCTCTCTAACAGAGTTCATCTTGAAGCATTATCTATTGTGAAGGGTCTTTTTATTATGGCTGTTGTAGCGCCGTGCTGGACTTTAAGGAAGTACAGTGTCTGTTAGTGGGTAAAGCTACAGTAACGTCTTCAGCTAGTCAGCTTGAGATTCTTTTACGCAGAGCTGAAGCACAACCAAAATAATGTTCTTCAACAAAAAGCATGCATTGTGCTCATTGAGCAGATGGGACCGGGCGACACCGATGGTCCTGGAGGACGAGGCAGAGCCGGTGCGACCGAGGACTGAAGCGGAGCTGGAGAGAAGGCAGATCCAGACAGGAGTGTGTGTCCCGTACAGCGCTGTAACTCGTGCTTCACTATCACAGTACGATCATCGTTGAAGAATCCACTAGCTAGCCACGACTGTTTCCCGAAACCATATTGTCGCAAATTGGTTGTTCAACCACGTTGGTTAATGATGTCACGCAGGTGGTGGAGAATTATTGGTCGTTTTTTTTTTTTTTTTTTTGCTATAAATTACAGACGTGGCATCTGAGGACTATTTCTCAGTTATTTTGCTTTATTTCCAGATTCAATCATAGATTCAATCATAGATTCAATTCCAGATTCAATCATTCAATCATAGGCTTGTTCTTACGCACTAGAGCTCGTTCACACATGCGCACTCTTCAAAAACTACGCTTTAAATCTCTTGACCAAGGCGGAGCCGGAGGAACGAGGGAGCCCGGTGGAGCCACTAGGACGATGGTATCTGGTGGAGCCGAGGGAGGGAGGACCCACATCGACAGGTGGAGTGAGGAGATCAGCGGCTGGGGGATCCTCTTTACTGGGCAGAGCTGGAGAACTGAAGACCCGAGGCAAATCCACACCGTTGAGAGGTGTCAGAGGAATAGCAATGGGGCAGAAGGGAACCAGCGGAGGCTGAGCTGAGGAACCGCCTGACTTCCTTGGAAAAGGAAGTGGGAGAGGGAGGCTGGGTGGAAACTCGTGAGTCACAGGAGACATTGAGCTGGGTGGACCAGCGGGGGCACAGGAGATTTTGTCAAACTTCACAAGCAACTCCACAGGAACGGACTATGTAGTCGGCTCATAAACCTGGTCAGTCTGTCCATCCGTCAAGCTCAGGCTCCTGGGCGAAGTGTGGTATGACCGTCGGCTCTGGCGCTCTCTCTGTGATGGGCTTGGGCTCAGTGTCTGTGGTGGGCTCAGGCATTAAGTCCATGATGGGCAGTGTTGGCTGGGCTCTGGGTGGGGAGTGGAGTCCACCAGAGGATTATGAGCAGCTGTAGCTAGAATGGGCATAGTGTTTGTGGAGTAGGCATCCTCCCCAACCTCCTTGACATCCAGTTATCCACAGTGCAGCATTCCAGCGAACTTGGTGGCACAGTTAAAGGAAGTCATCCACATAATCCTCCAGCAAACGTCCGCCTTGATACAGGGACAGTAGCTGGTCCTCTTGACTTTTTCTTGCTGCTAGATCCATATTTAGGCGGTCTTGTGTACTGTCACGGTGTGGTCAGGCAAAACGAGGAGAAGGATCTAATTGTAGCACTTTAATAATAAACAAAAGCAAAGAATAATTCACAATGAATATGATCACTAGAAAACACATGGCAACATAGACAACACAAGACAAAGAACTGAACAAACTGAGGGCTATGAATTCATAGAGAAAACAAAGAGCTATGAAATGAAATGCAGGTGAAATGAATCAGTAACCATGGAAACACAATAACACCCATTAGGAAACTAGGTCAATTACTGATGACAAATAACACAGGCAAACAATATATAATTTATCAGCCTAAGAGCCTGTTTTCTATCAATATTCCCACTTTACTCCTAAAAAGGAGCAGCTAATCTCAGCATGACTTTCTTTTACAACACTTTATCACTTTCTTTACCTCTGTTTACTGTAATATTCATAAAGCATATTCAACCTTCAATAAACATTCCCTTCATTCTGCTTAGGGTCAGCAAATTTTAACATTTCTATTCAACAATGGCTATTGAGAAGACACAAGATTATTCATAGCACGCTTAATCAAAACCTTAATGAACTGAATAATACAACAGATAATAAATGCAAGGATTGATAGTGTTACCCCTGTGGGGATTAAGGCACTTGCATGCATCTGCTGCCAATTTGTGAGCCAAGCTAAAAAGCCATTTTGCTCATTTACTTCTCTTTCCTGTAATTCTTCAGTTAGGCAGAGTCCTCTCAGTTACTCTTCGACAGCCGCTAGAGTGTCTTTGGTGATGTTAATGAACATAATCAACTCATATCTTGTAACTTCTACCTCTATTTGCAGACAGCCAACACCTATTGCTGGAAATATGCCTTCAAAGAACCTTTTGGTACCAGTCCAGGGGCCGGTTTCACACAGATAGACTTTGACTATGGCTTAGATATAGTAGATAGTTAGACTTCAGATAGACATCTAAATCAGACCGTTGTACAAAGCACTTAAGACTCTGACTATCTTAAGTAGGACTACACTGCAATGCATTCTGGGTAAAATAAGACACTTTTCAAAACAAAAAAAACATGGCGGATCGAGTAAGCGCATTCAACCGCTCAGTGCAGTTTACCCCCAGCGGGAGATATGTGTTTGTTGGAGAAGTATAACAGTTACAAGGACATTTTACTTGGGAAATTTAGCGGAGAATGTAGAAACAAGAAGAAATGTTTAAATTATGAGCCATTTTCCCTTTTCTTTTGGCTGTTTGTAATGTAACTGATTGTTACTGCTGGTTGCCAAGGTAACAGAGTCTTATGGCGTGTTCACACCAAACGCGAATAAAAATTTTTGCGCGAGTAGATTACATACAAGTCAATGCAAAGACACGAATTGGGCGACGCGTTTGCCGGGAACGCTCCATAATCGCCTCAATCGCGTCTTCCGCGCAAGTTGAAAAATTTCAACTCCAGCGGAAAATTCGCATGACGCTTAGTTGCGCAAGCCAATCAACGAAGAGCTCATTGATACGTCCGGTTACTATCACTGTTGTCGAAAATGGATGAGCTAATTATTGTTGCCGTCTGTGGGTACCCTGAAATTTATGATACAACATCATACTCAAACACGTCGGCGGCGTTTGGCTTTCCTCCGTATTTGGGACTTCCACAACAAGTACAGAGCAGCAATATCATTTATTTCAGACATGACGGAAAAATTATGGCAGAAAGAAATTGTGTTGTTGTTGATGATGACGACACACTCCTTTTCGCGGGATGTTTTTATTCGCGAGTGACGCGAAAAACATCCCGCGAGTAATCTGGAGCTGATAATGCGATGCGAATACACTTCGCGTTTGGTGTGAACACGCCATTAGACCTAAGTTAGCCTGGGGGTAAGGTGTCTAATTTTTTTGATCTAAATTAAGTCAGTCTTTATTTTTGTGAAACAGTCTAACTTGCATTAGACTAGTCTATGAGCAAATTTTAAACTTTTCTAACACTATAGACCGGTCTAAAATTTTAGATTAGATTAGATTCAACTTTATTGTCATTACACAAGTACAGGTACAAGGCAACGAAATGCAGTTTAGGTCTAACCAGAAGTGCAATAGCAGCAAGTGCAGGATATACAGTGGTTCATAAGTGCAGAACATGGATATGTACTGAATAAATATAGAGTTGAATACTATTATAAACAAAAATTTACAGATAGATTGTCCTATGAATATAATATACAGATAACTATTACTGTGAACAGAATTTACAGCTAGATATGTACTGAATATAATAATATACAGATGGCTATTACTATAAACAGAATGTTTACAGATAGATATGTACTGAATATAATATACAGATGGCTGTTACTATAAACATAATTTTACAGATAGATATGTACTATGAATATATATACAGATGGCTGTTACTATAAACAGAATGTGAGCATAATATACAGATGGATATTACTATAAACAGAATTTTACAAATAGATATATGTATAAGTTAGGCTAATGAGCAGTATAACAATGGATTTAAAGTAGTGCAAATAAAGTTTGGACAGAAGCTATCCGAGTGAGTGCAGTGGAAAGTAATTGCATATTACAGTTAAGGTACGATATTGCAATGTATATATAACAGTCGGTACTGTAAATAAACAGTCGGCAGTGCAAATGAGCATATTCCAGTCAAGGTAGTAGTGCAAGATGCATATGTAAACAGTTGTTACTGTAGTAACAGTCAGCAGTGCAAATGAACATTATAGTATTGCAAATAACAAAATGGAGGCAGGTGTGAGGAGGGAGAGGAGAGTCAATCAGTATATAAGGGGAGTGGGATCAATGAGGGTTAGAGTTTAATAAAGAGACAGCTCTGGGGAAAAAACTGTTCTTTAGTCTGCTGGTCCTGGTCCGGAGGCACCTGAAACGCCTGCCGGAAGGCAGGAGAGAAAACAGTCTGTGGGCTGGGTGAGAGGAGTCCTTAAGGATGCTGCGAGCTCGATGCAGACAGCGTTTCCTCTGGATGTGCTCGATGGCAGGTAGTGGAGTCCCAGTGATGCGCTGGGCGGTTTTCACCACCCGCTGCAGTGCCTTGCGCTCTGCAACAGAACAGCTCCCATACCACACTGTAGCACAGTTGGTCAGGATGCTTTCTATTGCACAGCGATAGAAGTTCACCAGGATAGTGGAGGAAAGCTGATTCTTCCTCAGTGTCCTCAGGAAGAAGAGGCGCTGGTGAGCCTTCTTGACCAGGCTGGAGGTGTTGGTTGTCCAGGTCATGTCCGCCGAGATGTGGGTCCCCAGGAACTTGAAACTGGAGACACGCTCAACAGCCATTCCATTGATGTGGATGGTGTCGTGTGTGCCTCTTGACACTTTCCTGAAGTCCACGATGAGCTCCTTCGTTTTGGTGGTGTTGAGGAGCTGGTTATTTTCGGTGCACCATGTGGCCAGGTGCTTGATCTCCTCCCTATAGGCAGTCTCATCGTTGTTGCTGATGAGACCAATCACCGTAGTGTCGTCCGCAAACTTGACGATGGAATTAGATCCGTACACAGGCTTGCAGTCGGAGGTGAAGAGGGAGTAGAGGAACGGGCTTAGCACACAGCCCTGTGGTACACCAGTGTTGAGTGTGATGGATGTGGAGCAGTTGGAGCCTGATCGAACATTCTGGGGTCTGTTGGTCAAGAAGTCCAAAATCCAGTTGCACATGGAGGTGTTGAAGCCCAGGTCTCCAAGTTTGGCTATTAACTTAGTTGGGATGACAGTGTTGAATGCTGAGCTGAAGTCAACAAACAGCATGCGTGCATAAGTGTTCTTATTGTCCAGATGTGTGAGCACAGAGTGCAGTGCCATGGAGACTGCATCCTCTGTGCTCCTATTGCTACGGTAGGCAAACTGGTGTGAGTCCAATGTGGATGGTAGAGAGTCTTTTAGGTGTGCCAGGACCAGCCGCTCAAAGCACTTCATTACGATGGGTGTGAGTGCTACAGGGCGGTAGTCATTAAGGCACTTCGGGCTGGAGTGTTTTGGCACTGGCACAATGGAAGTGCATTTAAAGCATGTTGGTACAGTTGCTTGGGCAAGAGACAGGTTGAAAATGTCTGTAAAAACCCCAGCGAGCTGCTCCGCACATGCCCTGAGTACGCGTCCAGGGATGTTGTCTGGTCCAGCAGCCTTGTGCGCGCTGATCCTGCTCAGTGCATTGCAGACATCTGTGGAGGAGAGTGTGATCGGTGGGTGGTCAGCTGAGGATTTGAGCTTGGTGGCAGTTTCTCTGTTGTCTCTTTCAAAGCGAGCGTAAAAGTCATTTAGCTCGTTCAGGAAGTTGACATCAGTGGCTGCGGGGGTGGAGTGAGAGGGTTTGTAGTCACTGATGGCCTGAATGCCCTGCCACATGCGCCGAGGGTCAGCGTTGGAAAAGTGTCCCTCTATCTTAAGCTTGTAGCAGTGCTTGGCCTCTTTGATGCCCCTTTTCAGATTTGCTCTGGATGTGCTATAGGCTTGTGCATCTCCTGATCTGAAGGCAGTATTGCGTGTCTTCAATAGGAGTCGCACTTCCCTGTTCATCCATGGCTTCTGATTTGGGTATGTGGTGATCTGCTTCTGGGTTGTAACACTGTCAATGGTGGTATTAATATAATCCAGTACAGAGGAGGTGTAGCAGTCAATGTCCGTGTGAGAGCCACTGGTGGCTTGAGAAGCAAACATACTCCAGTCTGTGTGTAGAAACCTTTCCTGGAGTGAGAAATCTGCCCCCGCAGGCCACACCTTGATGGTCTTCACTGATGGCTTCACGCGATTGATCAGAGGTGCATATTTGGGGGTGAGGAACAAAGAAAGGTGATCTGACTGTCCCAAGTGGGGGAGGGGTGTCGCGACGTAAGCTTCAGCCATGTTTGTGTAAACATGGTCTAAGGTTTTGTTTCCTCTGGTGTGACAGGAAACATGCTGGTGAAATTTCGGTAGCACTGACTTTAAGTTTGAATGATTAAAATCACCCGCAACAATAAACGCAGCTTCCGGGTGAACGGTCTGTTGTTTACTGATGGCTGCGTGAAGTTCTTTCATAGCAAACTTGGCATCAGCATCCGGGGGAATATAGGCTGCAGTTATAATAGTGGAAGTGAACTCCCGCGGTAGATAAAACGGTCTACATTTAACCATGAGAAACTCAAGGTTAGCTGAACAATGTCTCCCAACAATAGCAGAGTTTGTGCACCAAGCTTTGTTAATGTAAATGCACAATCCACCACCTCTGGTCTTACCGGAGCCATGTAATGTTCTATCCGCCCGGAATGTATGGCGTCCCGCTAGCTCAATAGCGTTGTCCGGTATTCCGCTGTTTAACCATGTTTCCGTGAAAATTAGAACATTACAGTTCAAAAGTCTCTTGCTGTATGTGATGTTGAGTCGAATCTCCTCCATTTTGTTCAACAGCGACCGTACATTGGCAAGGAAAATGCTGGGTAAAGAGAGCCGGTGTGGTGTTAGCTTTAGCTTAGCTCTTAGTCCTCCGCGCTTCCCCCGCCTTTGTTTACGATCTCGCCGGCGCCTGCGAGCACTTCCGCCCGGCCGGGCAGAGTGCATAGCCTCGGGTGATCTGGCGATCTCAGGAAGGAGTCGAAGGTTGTCCATAAAACTGTCGGAAATTCGCAAACCAATATCCAAAAGCTCACCTTGGGTGTACGATGTTAAGGCACAACTGTTCTGGACGAACAGACCCGAAATGAGCAAGAAAAATACTGCTAAATTACAGAATCTGGAGAGACCGCGAGCCTCGCGATGTACCCGCGCCGCCATCTTGGATCTTGATGGCGCCATCTAAAATAGCTTTGTGAAACCAGTCCAGAGTTCTTTTAGCACTGGGTTTCTTCTGCCTAGACTGCTAACTAAACTGCGTCTGGAAAGGGAGCGTTTTCTCTTTGTTTTGTCATATTGCTATGGCTTTGTGGTCGGATAATCATGGAGTGGTTTATATTTCATTTATAAAAGGGCATATGTGTGAAGTCTATTGGAGTGGAAGTGCGGCAGAAATTCATGGCTGACTGCCTTGCGTTTGTTTGTTTGCCCACACAACAGGCAAGCATCCAAAATCAACATCGTATTCTTTCTGACATTTGCTATGAAATACTATGATTGATTCAGAGTTTGTCTACACAACATGACAGCAGTGGATGCTCACAGTGCAATTCTACCCTATTTGCTAAACAAGAAGCATCAAGCCAAGCTGACACCTTTTCTAATGGTCTTGTTAGCTTTTCTTCAAGCTCAACACAATCTTTACCAGTTACATAAATAGCTGTGTCATCGACATACATTTGAAGACTTGCATCAGAACATATTTCTGGAAGGTCATTGATATAAACACTAACAAGTATAGGACCCAAGGTAGTTCACGAGAGGGATTCCTGCTATAGTTTTATCGGGGACTGACTTAATATTATTAATCACAATGCTTTGTTCACATTTTTCAAAATATGAATCGAACCATAACATAGATCGTTTTGAATTAAACTTCAAACATTTTGACATTAAATGTTGTTATTTACAGTACCAAATCCCTTTTTTAAGTCCAGGAACACCAAACCAACTATAAAGTCCTTTATCAAGTGACTATTTAATACGCTTCAATAACAAAACAAAAAAACTGAGTAATTATGCATGAAACCAGACTGCAAAGGGTGCAAATAATGTTCTATCTCTAAATAATGCAATAGTTGTCCTGAAACAGCCTTCTGCAGAACTTTGGACAAGACTGGGAGAAAACAGGCTTTGCCAAAACATCTTTCCAGCCTTTTTGCTTCCAATGAGCTTCTACTTAATTAGAAACCAAAGAGTCCATATCAACTTCAGGCGTTGACTGATTGATTGACATGCTGTCTTTCATAACATTGTTTCTGACTATCATGCTTTTTAATAGCTTGCTTCTTGAACATTATCAACTTTCAACTTTCAAGCTTGTCTTAAAAAAAAATCATGTAAAGAAGTTCTAATAAAAAGTAAAAAGCCAAAAAATTTAAGAAGTGGCTCAATAAGCACGGAGGTCCACCAATCGGCGAGTACGAGTGTGTACTTCCATCGTATGGAGTGAGGCAGCCCAAAATGATTTTGTAAGTGACACTTACATACTGAAAGCGGATCTCAGTTGTATAGCACAGTAACCGGAAAAATAGTTTTTACACATTTCCGAAAAACAATTAAGCTTACTGACCACCCGGATAAGAATGAGGAAGACAATACAGACGCATTATCAGATCATGATTATCTGTGCAATGACATGGCTGAGGCAAGCAATGAACTGAATTACTGCTTTGAAGGGATTCATTCACCTGACGAGGTTGTAGAGCCTGAGGATGACGGCAATGGTGGACCAGAGAATACAGGACAAAAGGGGAAAAAGCCAATGGACATCAGCAACACCTGGTAAAAAGAAATACAAAATTCCCATAAATAGTCTAGACTGGAGGAAAATAGCGCCTAAAGAAGGAGAACTAAAACTCAGAAGAACTTGGACTCAAAAACCGAGACAGAAAAACGATCCCATCGGCCTACAGCGACGTTTAATAATCAAGCGCCCTCTAGCAGTCTTATAAATAATGACAGTCTCGTTTATCGGGTGTGTCCTCATCAAATGACCTTGTTACCAATCAATTAAAAAATGCGGTGAGAGGAAGGAGTGACCCTTAACATCGTAATCCAGGTGTGTTTTATTTCATTTAAAGATATTTTAAATTTATCATTGTGACTGTCTTCAGTTCTCCAGCTGCCGTTCGGGGCGCCAGTTTAAGGAACGCTCTTATGTGTCGTATTTAAAGGTATAGTGACTAACAACCTAAATGGTCGTATGGGTTGGAGGACTTGTTGATTATTTATATGTGTTCATGTTGAGTTTCTCAGGGAGAATCTGAGCTCTCTCGTTCCTGACTGAGTCGAGCTGTTTCAGTGGATGATGAGGATGATGAAGATGAAGATGATGATGATGATCATGATTACTGTATGTGCCTCTGCCATACGTCTAGAAATATCCATTTTTCCTTATTTTCTCAAACATACATTTACTGTTATAGACATTATCATAGATAATCTTATTTTGGCACAGTTTATATAGGACTACATTTGATATACTTATTTCTATAATGCTGAATTTCTGTTAATGTACTATACATTTGGTATCCCAATGATAGATGTAACTTTGTAATAAAAGTCTATTGTCATGTATTTTGATGAGATCTTCTGAGAGACAAATAAAATGGGCTAGTAAAATTCAGAAAAGGTGGGTCTTATTATTTATTTGTTGGTTTAAGATTTATTAATGCTCTGCATGCCTCAAGTTCACTCATAGATGCTGCATTTAGCATTAAATAACGATTCAGAAACCATTTTAGAGCTTATTGGATTTTAAACTAAAATTAGTTAGCCTACGTCTGATTGCTTGGACTATAGGCTACTGCTATACTTATTCTGAACAAGTAATTAATCGTTCAATTTAAAATTGTTTAACATAAATGTACTATTTAATAGAGCTGCACTAAAGTTTTTATAAAGCCTAGCTCTCTATTAAATGTACCCTAGTCATACTACACATTTTTTTGCTACTATGTTGAGAGCATACAAAAATCTGGCCCAAGTCAGGCAAAACAATTGACAGCCCAGATAAATAAATAAAGAGGTGCAAACGGATGCATCTTGTTTTCAGGAGAAACAAACACTTAAAACAAAAACGACATGAGATTAGCACTATAACCAGTAGGTGGCAGCAGAGGAGCATTTATTTCACAATCTCCACTTCCTAAATAGGCTATAAGTAGAAAAAAAAAAAACGACTGACCCACGGAACAATTTGGATTCACTCTTTCCTTTATGACAAACAAAACAATTTTATTTAAAGGATAATTCCGGTATTTAGCACTTTGAGTCTCTTTTCTGGTTTGTTTTGGATGAACTAGAGTGGTGGACACAGAAATGTTGACGATGGGTCCTGTCTCGACTCTTTGACTCGTCTAGAATCGCCTTTGAGCGCTTCAGAGTGGCTGGCTACGGGCATGCACGAACATGTCCTTAAAACAACCCTTAACGTTCGTTTTCAAAACTGTGCAACTCACCGAGTGGTTAGTGGTGTTCGTTGATGATTAAAAACAAATATATCGGCGCAATGTATGATTTCAATCCATGTTATTTGCTATAGTGGAACTATTTTTTCAGATACCTCACAATCGTGTATAAACTTCCGCTCGATATTTGAGTCTGAAGCGCAGTAATATCAACCAGCAATGAGTCCTCCAACAGAAATCAATGAGATTTTACAAAATGCCAAATAAAACACGACAGAAACTGTATTTCGCTACGCTACTTGTTTTGGAACATCAGCGAACACCACTAACCACTCGGTGAGTTGCACAGTTTTGAAAACGAACGTTAAGGGTTGTTTTAAGGACATGTTTGTGCCCGTAGCCAGCCACTCTGAAGCGGACAAAGGCGATTCTAGACGAGTCAAAGTCGAGACAGGACCCATCGCCAACATTTCTGTGTCCACCACTCTAGTTCATCCAAAACAAACCAGAAAAGAGACTCAAAGTGCTAAATACCAGAATTATCCTTTAAATTGTGAACAGATTATAAAGAAAGCGAACAAAGTATGCTCTTTTTATTTAGCGACTGATAGAAAAACTCCCACGAAAACTCATTTGATACTAAATAAATTGACTAGGCCTAGACTCAAAACATTCAATAGGTTGTGTAAAAGAATAGGCTGTTGTCTGTGGTTTGTTCATTTACTTGGAGCTCAGGCTCTGCACTGGTTATAGGCTGGAACTGATATTAACTGTAAATGTATAAATTTCTCCATGATCAAAAAGGACGTTGATTCAGGGACGTTGTACTTGATGAAATCATGTTCACCCATTTACTAAATCCCTTTGTTTGCCCTGAATGTCCTTTTTACAGTTTTTCTCAGTCACTTTGGTACATTTCTTGAATCATCCTTAAGATTTGCAAACCAGTAAATGCAATAATTCACACTAGCAGCCCCACACAATGGATTATCTGCAGAAGCTTGTAACTTCCTCAAAATCCTTATTCATCTCTCAAAAGTCAGTATTCATGTCAATGAACATACTAGTGCCATCAGAATGAAAAGTCCTTGTGTCATTGTTCACAAACAAGATAGTCAAAATGCTTAGTCATGTTCTCAATATAAAAGTGTACTCGTTCATCATAGATTTAAACGATAGATAGAACGATAGAACAATAGATAAATAGAATACTGTTACGTCCCTCAGCTCCGCTGTGTTCTAATTATGTGTTTGAGTTTCCCCTGCTCTTAATTACAGATGAGCCACACCTGAGCGCAGCCGTATACTGAAGCTACAAAAGCTTTCCGGAAGCACACCTGGGCGCACACAGAGCCTGAGCCAGGAGTCTATGCACTGCCGTGCTGTCGTTGAAGCGTTAGGAGTCCACCCCGGGAAACAAAAGCGTTCCGCCTCAGTATTACTGCCTCTGTTTCTGAACAACCTACTAAATAAACATACCCCTTATGTTGGACACGAGCTGTTCTGTGTGCGTCTCTCCATTTATGTTAGGGGTGGTGTCCGTCCGCCCGTAACATATTGGAGGCTCGTCCGAGATTAATAATTTTGATTAAGTCGGACTTTAGTGTGAATTGCGGAACTTTTGAAGGCTACAACATTTTGGTGAGTGTTCTGGTGAGCAATTATGATTGTCTGTTCCTTTGTTTAGTTGACGTTTATTTTATTTTGGTGGATATCTCAGGAGGGGGCACGTAGGAGATGCCTCGAGCTGAGTAAGCCACTGAAGATTGCATAGGTATTTAGGATTTTGTTTTGGTTTTTGTGTATAGTTAGTTAGAGAAGTGGGACAACATTTTTGCCTATCAGAATACCTTTTAGTTTAGTTGTATAGCTTGTGATAATTTGTGGCATATCGCCAATTTAGTGAGCGCTGGAATTCTGATTGTACTAGCGTATTGATTAATTTGTGGGTGGACATTAAAATTCGTGGTCGTTTGTAGCCTATATTGTGCTTTTCGTTTGACCACTTTAGATATTCGCTACCTCGTAGCTTTGTCGCAGTTAAACTGCTTTGGTGAGTGTTTATTTGTAGTTTTTGTAATTTAAATTTTGTGCGCGCTTTAACTGTCTTTACCTTTAAAATTAAACGTTAACAAGCACTTTAAAAATTACGCGTTAAAATGGCAACAGAGGAAGTATTCGTTAAAGAACCCTCTATCGAGTTATTTTTGAAATTTTCGAAAGAGCAGTTACTGAATTTGGCTGCAACTTACGAGGTTGAGCTCACTTCTGCTGAAAAGCGCACCAAAGATACAATCAAGACCGTTTTACAAGCTGCTTTGGTTAGTAAGGGCATTCTGCCTGTAGAGAAACAATCCTCCGTGTCTACAGAAGCGTTACAGCTGCAGATTCGGTTAAGAGAGTTAGGTATCAGAGAGAAGGAAATTGAGTTCGACCGTGAGCGCATGCAAGCACAGGCACGTGAGCATGAACTTGAAAACCGACTCGCGTTGAGAAAGTTAGAAATCGCGGCTCAGAGGGAAGGTGTCGCTCCTTCTGACCCTAATTCATTTGATGTCACTCGCCACATCCGACTTGTGCCCCCTTTTGTGGAAAGAGATGTGGAAAAATATTTTCCCCACTTTGAGCGTGTCGCGACTAATTTAAATTGGCCGAGAACTGCATGGGCATTCCTCCTGCAATGCGTTTTAGTGGGACGGGCGCAGGAGGTTTACTCATCGCTAACAGTGGAGCAGAGCGGTGACTATGATGTTGTGAAAGCGTCAGTGTTGAGGTGCTATCAGCTGATCCCTGAAGCATACCGACAGAAGTTTAGAAACTTAAAAAAAGCTGAGCGTCAAACTTTTGTTGAATTTGGTCGAGATAAAGCAGCTCTGTTTGATCGTTGGTGCTCATCACAGCGGGTTGATAGTCAGGAGAAATTGCGTGAACTAATTCTTTTAGAAGAATTTAAGAACTGCCTGCCAACCGCTGTGGCAACCTATTTAGCTGAGCAGAAGGCCGAGTCTATTTCTGAAGCTGCTATACTTGCTGACGAATATGTCTTAACGCATAACATTGCCAGGGAACGTTTTCGCTTGAGAGTTAACCCCTCTACGACCACTGATATAGACACGAAAAAGAATGCAGTAAAGCAAGAAGACAGACACTGTTTTTATTGTAAAAAGCCCGGGCATGTTGTGGCGGACTGTTTAATATTAAAAAAAAAACAGTCCACGAAACCAATGGGTCTCGTTAGTTCTTCGAAGAAAATGTCGCCTGTCCTTCGTGCAGCATTAAAATCAGAGAAACCCCAGTCCATGTACGAGCCCTTTCTGACGAATGGGACCGTATCTGTGCCTGGTGAGGAGGCTGTCGCTGTGCGCATCTTGCGTGATACGGGAGCTGCACAGTCTTTACTCCTTCGCGGCTTGTTGCCGTTGTCTGAAAAGACTGCAACTGGTAGTAGTGTCCTTGTTCGAGGAATCGAGATGGGTTTTCTTGATGTGCCGTTACATTGCGTGCGTCTTGATTCAGATTTGGTGTGTGGTGATGTGGTTGTTGGTGTTCAAGACTCTTTACCAATCCCCGGTGTCACGTTTCTCCTTGGCAATGACCTAGCCGGTGGAAACGTATGGAGCCGTGGCGATGTCCCACCGGAGGTTGTGTCTGTGCCGCTCATTCAAGAGTGCCCCGATGAGTGCGCACAAAAATTCCCAGAAGTTTTTCCCACCAGTGTTGTCACTAGGTCGCAGACTCGAAGGATGAGGGATACAGTACCTCCCCTTGACATCGACCTAAGTGACAGTTTCGTTGCTCACCCTGCGGAGTGTGAGAGGCTCCTTGAACCCACTTCCGCTCCGTGCAGCAGTAGTCCTGTACATGTGAGGAACGGAGGAAAAACCATAGAACCAGATATTTCGTTATCTTTAGAGAAACTCATTAGTGCTCAACAAAAAGACCCTACTCTTGTTTCATGTTATAATACAATTCAATCTGTTTCAGACCGTGCCAGCGAGAGTTCTGTTTTCTTTGTCAGAGATGGCTTACTTATGCGGAAGTGGACGCCTCACAAAAGTAATGAATGGAATGACATTGAACAAATCGTTATGCCGACTGAAAATAGACGTGCAATTCTGAGTGTCGCGCATGATTATGTTTCTGGTCACTTAGGTGTGACTAAAACATTCAACCGTGTTCTTCGTCACTTTTTCTGGCCGGGGCTGAAGCGTGATGTGCGGCAGTATTGTAAGACGTGCCATGTCTGTCAGGTTAGTGGTAAACCAAACCAGATAATTCCACCTGCACCGTTGTACCCCATACCTGCCGTAGGTGAGCCTTTTGAGAAAATAATCATTGACTGTGTCGGTCCTCTTCCACGGTCGAAAAGTGGATATCAGTATCTACTAACAATCATGTGTACTGCTACTCGTTTCCCAGAGGCGGTGCCTCTGAGAAAAATCACTGCTAGAATTGTGTCCAGGGCTCTATTAAAATTCTTTGCTTTTGTGGGGCTACCGAAAATCGTTCAAACGGACCAAGGAACCAATTTCACTTCGCGTGTTTTCTCTCAAGTCCTAAAGTCGCTCCAAATTAAGCACCGCATTTCTAGCGCGTTCCATCCGGAGAGCCAAGGCGCTCTCGAACGTTACCATCAGACGCTAAAATCTATGCTGCGTGCATATTGTTTGGAGGTGGGTGCAGACTGGGAAGAGGCGATTCCTTGGATGCTTATGGCATCTAGAGAAGTCGTGCAAGAGTCAATTGGTTTCAGCCCTGCAGAACTAGTGTTTGCTCATGATGTTCGCACGCCTTTGAGCGTCATTAAAGATCAATGGATGAGCAAGCCTACCTCTCGTAGTGCAGTACAATTTATAAGTGACGTTCACACCCGACTACACAGAGCGCGTGAACTCGCTAGAGAGAATTTAGAGAAGACCCAATCTAGCATGAAAACATGGTATGATCGCAAGGCCAGAGCCCGTTCGTTTAAACCTGGAGACCAAGTGTTGGTTCTCTTACCCGTGCCCGGTTCTGTGTTTCAAGCTCGATTCAGTGGACCATATACTGTTGAAAAAAAAATATCGGATCTGAATTATGTAATTGTGACCCCAGACAGACGAAGACATTCTCGCGTCTGTCATGTAAATATGCTTAAACCATATTATACACGTGAAGAGGTTAAAAATAGCTTGTGTGACCTTAACGTACCCGGTCCTGTCGAGGTCCCCGTGTTGCCGTCTTCACTGGTAGATGATGATGATGAGGTGACTCCTCCGTCGCGGTGCGTGATTGAAGGTCGACTTAAAAACTCCGCTATGCTGTCCGGTATTGTAAATCATTTGCCACATTTAACACCCTCTCAAGCAACTAACATATCGTCTGTGATAGATGATTTTCCTGAATTATTCGGAGATGTTCCGACTGTGACCACCGTTCTGGAACATGACATAGACGTGGGTGATAAGGGCCCGATTAAACAGCACCCATATAGAGTAAACCCAGAAAAGCGAGCTATCCTGAAACGGGAAGTTGAGTACATGATACAGAATAATATTGCTGAACCTAGCTCTAGTCCGTGGAGTTCCCCGTGCCTTTTAGTTGGAAAACCTGATGGCACTTACAGGTTTTGCACGGACTACAGGCGTGTTAATGCCATCACTGTGCCAGACTGCTATCCACTACCGCGGATGGATGACTGTGTGGACCGTGTTGGCTCGGCTACATTTATCACTAAAATCGACCTCCTAAAAGGTTACTGGCAGGTGCCCCTTACACCAAGAGCAAAACAGATATCAGCCTTTGTGACCCCCGATGCGTTTATGAATTATAAGGTTATGGCTTTCGGAATGCGGAATGCACCTGCCACATTCCAGCGTTTAGTAAATATTGTTTTAGCTGGAATGGCAAATTGCGAGGCGTATTTGGACGACATAGTCCTATATAGTACACACTGGTCCGAACACATGACACAACTTCAAGAGCTTTTCCGTAGACTGTCCAGTGCGAAGCTCACGATAAATCTAGCAAAATGTGAATTCGGAAAAGCCACTGTCACTTACTTGGGGCGGATAGTTGGTAGAGGACATGTTTTGCCAGTAATGGCTAAAGTAGCCGCTATTCAGGAGTTTCCTGTGCCCTGCGACCGGCGTGCGTTACGCCGATTTTTAGGAATGGTAGGCTACTATCGCAGTTTTTGTAAGAACTTTTCGACTGTGGTTTGTCCCCTCACTAACCTATTGAGCCCCAAAACTAAGTTTGAATGGACGGAGTCCTGTAACCGAGCATTCGAAAACGTCAAGGCTCTCTTACTGACAACTCCCGTGCTCGCTGCGCCAGATTTTAACAGACCGTTTCAGCTTGCTGTGGACGCTAGCAACGTAGGCGCCGGTGCCGTACTGTTGCAGTCAGGTGCAGACCATGTAAATCATCCCGTGAGTTTCTTCTCAAGGAAGTTTAATTCTGCCCAGCGAAGGTACTCCACTATCGAGCAAGAGACTTTGGCTCTAGTATTGGCTATTCAACACTTCGAAGTGTACTTGGGTTCTATCATACATCCAGTTAAGGTCTATACTGACCATGACCCACTCAAGTTCCTCAGTCGCATGTACAATTCTAACCGCAGGTTAATGCGCTGGAGTTTGTTGCTTCAACCGTTTAACCTCCAAATTGTACATATCCGAGGAGTAGACAATATTGTCGCAGATGCGTTGTCTAGGGTGGATGCTTAATAGTAATAATTTTCTTATGAATTTTTTTTAATATATACTCGTATATATTCGTTATTTACTCTGAGATTTACTTTAGTTTATTGAGCCTGCTAATCTAATATAAGTCTCTAGCGATGTTTTTTTTCTTTTTTACACATAAGTGTGTATTGCCTATGAGTTGACCTTATACACCAAAGTACTACATTCCTGTAATTCTATTTTGTTTCCATAGGCCTATACAGATACCTGAAAGCTGAACACAGAAGGCTAGAGTAAAAATAAGTATTTCCTATGTTTAGAGTATGGCGACAGGTCACCATTTCGGGGTGGGGGTGTTACGTCCCTCAGCTCCGCTGTGTTCTAATTATGTGTTTGAGTTTCCCCTGCTCTTAATTACAGATGAGCCACACCTGAGCGCAGCCGTATACTGAAGCTACAAAAGCTTTCCGGAAGCACACCTGGGCGCACACAGAGCCTGAGCCAGGAGTCTATGCACTGCCGTGCTGTCGTTGAAGCGTTAGGAGTCCACCCCGGGAAACAAAAGCGTTCCGCCTCAGTATTACTGCCTCTGTTTCTGAACAACCTACTAAATAAACATACCCCTTATGTTGGACACGAGCTGATCTGTGTGCGTCTCTCCATTTATGTTAGGGGTGGTGTCCGTCCGCCCGTAACATATAGTATTACCAGTAACGAAAACAATGTCTGATTACACACCTGTTCTGTCTACAAATGTTTGAATGACTGAAGACACTGTTGTTCTCCCAACATTTGGCTTTTGACCCTCAGTCGCTGTAAGGTCATGATTGAGAACATGGTCTGCAATAGTGGCCCTTATTTCATTAGAAACATGTCCACGATCTTGACCTCTTCTGTTCTGCCTCTGTACCCCTCCACCACACATCCTTACTCCTCTTCTTCTTCCCGGCTGTTGATCCTGTCACAGATTGGTAAAATAGTGAAGCGAGGATTCATGTGCAGGAAACTCAGGATCTTTATTAAACAAAACAAAACTACAAACCAAAACTCCCCGTGGGGGAAAACAAGACAGGCAAATGGCATCAAACAAGAACCACAAGGGAACATAGACAACAAACCAGCACAGGACTGCAAACACAGGGAGACTAAATAGGGAAGCAAACAAAAGAGGGTAACGAGGAAAGCAGGAGGGGCAAATTAATCAATAATCAGGTAACAAGATGGGAGGGGCTAGACAATTGACAGGAGAGCACATGGCACAAGGAAAAACATGACAAGCCATGTGCCCACAACAAACCAGACTATACACAAACTGGGAATGCCAGAGCTCTGTCACCAACCCAAGATGTAACCCAAACAGAAGTGACAGAACTCTGACAGACCCTGTTAGTTTCCTTGTTGTTCTTCCATTACCTAAATGTGTAACACTGAGTTGTGCTCTGTCTATATGCTTGTCAAATGAAGCTTCATGAGATGCAGCTCTGAGCTATTTCAGAGAACTGGTTGATCATTGGTTGATTTAATGCTTTACATTCCCCTTCATTAGTGAAATGCACAATTTATAGCCAAGAAATTCTTGCTGTCATTAAAACATTAAAATGTAGCATGTCATGGGAACCAACAACGGCACATTCAGGCTATACCCTTATTTCTATTTATAACGCAGCCATTTTAAATTCACATAATGTTTCACTTCTGGGTAACAGAATTTGGAAACCAATTTAAAAAAAAATATAATGAAAATTAACTACCAATTGAGACAAAAGGTTGAGGAAAAATCCCAAGTAAAACACAAATTGTAAATATTTGTTTTAATGTTTCTGTAATAAGTAGTTTTTAGCTTTTAAAAAATGCATCATTAGAAAACCAGAATGCCTATATTAATGACTGGCATTTCACATAATAATCAATGAAAATATAGTTCCAAACAGCACCACAGCAGAGCAATCGTCTAAAAGGAGTAGTTGTGTGGGAATTAAATATATATTTGTGTTCTTGAAAGAATAGGTTGAACACTACCCAGTAATCTCGTTTGCCGAAAAAGAAGCCTTGCCGCCATCTACTGGCCGTTTTATATTTATATTTACTACTTTCATATTTGTTTGGCCTCCTTTGATTTCGGCATTTACAACTCTGATTAAATGAGCTTGCGAGAAATTCATAGATTTTTTTATAACAAGAAATTGAAAATATAATTAAGTAGCCTAATGCATTCATTCTACTATAGAGCTTTATTAATATTATTATTGTAGCCTTATAGCCTATTCCCATGCATGCTCGTGCATAATTGATATTGTAAAATACATTCAAAGCTTTTTACTGTTGTGAGATTATTATTATTATTATTTATTTTTTAATATTTGTTTTATCCAAACCTATTTCTTAATATTCTTCGAGGATGTTAAAGATATAGACTAGGCATATGTTAAATAGCTTTTCTCTGCTGTTGAAAATTACTTATTAATTAATTAATTATATAAATTAATTATTAGCCTACTTCTTATTTAATAATAGCTTAAATTATCAAATCTTCTAGCCTACACTGTTTGAACAGTGTCTCAAATAAGACAAGTCCATACAAGCAGCATAAAAGTACGTGCGCTATTTTGAAATTAGCCAAGGCACGTTAAGTATGACGCTCAGGCGAACGAATGAGTGTGTGTGAGAGAGAGAGAGAGAGAGAGAGAGAGAGAGAGAGAGAGAGAGAGAGAGAGAGAGAGAGAGAGAGTGTGTGTGTGTGTGTGTGTGTGTGTGTGTGTGTGTGAGAGAGAGAGAGAGAGAGAGAGAGAGAGAGAGAGAGAGTGTGTGTGTGTGTGTGTGTGTGTGTGTGTGTGTGAGAGAGAGCCACTGGGAGGCAGTAGAGTCCACAGAATCAAGTATATCTTGCGTTAGAAAGAGAAAGCCTATAAAACATTCTCAACATCTCCATCCCTGCGTCCCAGTGTGCATACTATCCGCCCTATCTGCCCTAAATAGTATTGACAATTACTAATGTCACATACTATTTAGGATGGATAGTATGCACATTGGGACGCAGTCCATGACTTATCCATCTGCACATTATACATATTATAGAGGCTGCAAAGATAGTTAGCTGATAAAATATGTTCAAGCTGAGCATAACAGAATGTAAATTCACTACAGAAATTTACAATACAAGAAATTTCCACAAGATTTTATTAATTTTCAGGACTTTGTGAGGCCTAGAAATCATAATTATCAGATTGATATCTTGACCCCTCAGTGTTCACTGTAATATTTTGTATAAAGTGTATGATACTGAATATAATATAGTATCTTTCTCTGTTTATTGATACACTTTTATGTTACTTCACACATTTCAGTGTGGAGGAAAACAATGAAACATTTACCCGAACTTTGCCTCCATATCTTTAGCTTTGTACAAGATATCAATGTGTTTTTATTTTATTTATTTTTTTAGATTGTAGCTAAACACTTTAGTCAGTAAAGTAACATCTGCTTCCATTGTGTCTGATCACACCATAAATTAAATTCGTTTAAATCTAAATTAAATCTGTTTATCACATAAACTGCTGGATTCATTTTACGATGCAGTTATAATCTTTTTCAGATCTTCTAAACTACTGACTTTCAGTGGAGAGACGAAACCTCTCAGCCTTCAGTAAAACACATCTTCAGATTAGCTAAAGCCACGGAGCAAATGATGACATAATTCACATTTTTTGAGTGAACTTACCCTTTAAAAATGCAATATGATAAGCAGACATGGCACAACTGCACCAGAAAAATATTTTATAAACTGATATCACCAATATGTGATTTATTATAAACAGAGCAACGTACAGTATTTTAAAGAATTCGTTTTATTTTCAATGTGGTTTTATTTTCAAATGAAAGGTTAATTATCCTTTGAGTTTAATCACATCTATGTGTTTTAAATATCTTTTCCCCCCATCATTGCGTAATTACAGGTGGGTTTTCCTCTCCACATTATTATATGAACGCAATAATATATATTTTTAAACAGTGTACAATGACATTACATTATTCAACTCACCCTTCAACCATTGAACATTAAAAGGACATTTAAAAGTGTCAAAGCTTTAACAAGGTACTTTCATCAGACCATGAATAACCCCAAAAGCGCGAGTCTTTCCAGCAATCGGACGGTTAAATATCACTAAGGTAATCTGTATTACCTAACATAGCCCACGTTGCGTTAATATAATATAATAAAAATAATAAATAAATAAATAAATAAATAAATAAATACATACATACATACATACATACATACATACATGTATGTAGGCCTACTTCAGCATTGCGTGATTGTGATTTCAGTCATTTTGACAGATAATAAATTGTATTTACCTGTGAAAACAAACCTGGAGAGAGACTGTATAAAAGGAGAGATTCTTCGTGCATTCCAGTGAATTATTAATGGCATATATCGTAAATTAAATCGGGAGAACAGACCACAAATGTGAAGTAGCCTTGTTGACATTTTTCATATTACAGCGGAATGCAAAAGGAAAAAAGAAGATAATCAGGAAGAAAAGAAAGCAGCGACTGAAGAGCTCTTGCCGTAGATATTCTTGTTATAACATGTCACGTTAAAATACCAAGTATAACGTTATTCTTATGTTATTCTTAAATAAACCATGAAGGAAAACTGATAGCTCATCGAGTCAAACTGACGGATCAGCTTTATAGGGAAACCTTATGATTTGAAATTATTCGTTTTGGTCTTTTTGAATGGAAGTTCTCCAAACCGGAAGTGCCGCCCATAATTCAAAACGCTGTAATCGCGTCAGGAATAAGGTGGATATATATACAGTCAAACCAAAAAATATTTTTTAAATTAAATGTTTGATATGTTTTACTAGGGTGCAGAACTCTATAGTTAATTTATGTAAGTGAGGAGAGCAAAATAAAGTAAACTGTGACATATTATACCCAAATATTCTTCATACAGTGACTACCAGTAACATTTATAAACAATTGGGAACAAATATTATTCAGACACTTTGAGCTGATCATGTTTTGCTGAAGTGTTTTGTCTTTAATTGCTAATGCTCTTTTTACGCCACAGACTGAACACAATGAAGCATTGCTTGGTGATTGGTTGAGCTAAACTGGTATTATCTAATTGTGTAGTTAAATTTAACAGCTGACAGATATTCAACATAATTCATGTGTGAGACAGTCTAACAGAAGGACGGACAAAACCAGTCAAATATCAACTGAGTCCTGCTCATATTTCATTACCATTTTCTAAAATATAGCGAATAAACTGATAATGTGAGAAATGTTGAAGGGGTCTGAATAAATGTGTGTTTGACTGTGTTAGGAGAAGGGCTTGAAGGACAAAAGGTTGGGAAGCACCAGGACAGGTTTGGGCACTGAGGGCACGAGGGCCAGCTTTCATCGGCCCCGAATCTCCGGGCCCTTTGCATGGCTCTTAATGAGATCATTCATGTCCCACAAAACATCTGCAGGGATGCAGGAGATTGCTTTCCAGTCTGAAGCGTCTGATGGGGCTTGATGTGGTCAGGTGGAGGAGAAAACACTGTGATTGAGAAACAGCCACAGAAGGATCTGAAACCACACCAATAATCTTCTCTTGATTTAGAGAACAATCAGATAAAACACCATGTATAGATTTCTGGTGCTTTCCTGAGTGGATTCTGATCAATTACAGTGGTTTGTTCATCTCATATTGAGTTGTTCACAATACAAATGTGTGTTTTTTTTTATATATATATATTTTTTTATATGCAGTGTTACAAACAACACAGATTAGTCTAATAGATTTAAATGTTTACTGTGTCTGTTTAGTCTTGAAAGGTGACTTTTGCCAGGATCTCTCTATTTTCAGCGTGTCTATGTGAGGTTTAAACCTCTCCTCAATAATAATAATGATAATAATAACTTTATTAAAGTCCCCCTGTAGTCAATAATTAAAACTTATAACTAATATTTGATCATCAAAATGGCATATTTAAACATTTGAACGTTTACAATAATAATAATAATAACTGTTATATAATAACTCTATTATATATAGTTATATACTGTATAGTTATAATAATAACAGTCCCCCTGTAGTCAATAATTATATCCCTTAAAACTAACATCTGATCACTAAAATGGCATCTTGAATGTAACTCGACACCAGTGTTGGAAAGAGTACTGAAAATGACCACTCAAGTACCAGTACTGTTACACTGCTGAAATAATACTCCATTACAAGTAAAAGTACTGGTGTCAAAAAAGTGCTGAAGTAAAAGTACAAATGACTCTTCTCAAAAACTACTCAGAGTACTAGTTACTAGTTACTTTTTAGCCGGCGATAGTTAATATATTACCAATAAATATTCAATCAAATCATAGATCTATGAAGAAAATAGCTACTTTTAACACGTTTTACCTTATTGACGAAGGACATTAATTAGTGGTCATGATACTGGAATTTCTAACTTCAATATGACACCTTGAAAAATGTCAATATTCAGTCTCATTTCGGGAAAACCACCACATACTAAATATTTTAATATCTAAATTTTTGTCCATCCATTTTGTCAAGGCAATCATTATTTTCAAGCTTCAAAAAGCACAAAACTCATCGTGACATTAATCTATAAAAGTTTAATTCAAGTCTTCTGAAGAGACACGTCCACTTTATACGATGAACAGATTTTAATTTAGGCTTTTGTTTACATATCTAAACATTGATCAATAACCATTACAATAATCTAACTTAAACATTTGCTCACTCTGTGTATTTGATCTTTTTGATGAAACCCGAGAGCTGTCTGACCCCACATAGTCTGCAGTGTAATTAGCAGTTTCAAGGCCCAGAAAGGTGGGAAAGACATCGTTAAACATAGTCCATGTTACTACAGTGGTTCAACGTTAATGTTATGAAGCAATGAGAAAATATTAGTGTGCAAAAAAACAAAAATAACTTTCTTCAACAATTTCTTCTGTTCCCTTCACTTCTCCGATGCTGTTCTCATAGTAAACACAGTGCGGCGCCTCCGGGTTCTCCGCCAGAACTCATGCGTCGGTGAGCTCACATGATGTCTTTACTATCTTTCTGGGCCTTGAAAGTGGTTTCGGTCTATGTGGAGTCAGAACGCTCTCAGATTTCATCAAAAATATCTTTATTTGTGTTCTAACGATGAACGGGTTTTATGGGTTTGGAACGACACGAGGGCGCCTGTGTAACCCCGGCTAAAGTCGCAGAATCTAATTATGAGTTTAAGAGCGTCAAAGTAGTCATAGTCATAAAACCGACAAAAATAGGTCATGTGTGCTTATGATAGATTATACTGAGGGTTTTGAGATGCAATACTCAAATGTTCATTTATAACATGATAAATACTCAAATGAATGACTTGATGTTTGTGTACCACCGCACTCGCCAGTTTCAGAAACAATTTTAAAACAAATTACACAACTACCAAGTCTGAAACTTTTCCCTTTAAAAAACTGAAAATGTCACTTCCAAACAGACACTAAATGGACATTACGATACTGAGCTTTGCATCCGCATGCAGGAAATACGGTTACATTGATCTCACACTGAAAAAGCTCTTCTGAAAAGTGCTGACCAAGAGAGAATAATAATAAGTATAGTTCCCACATTAACATATAGGCTATATTAAACGATTTTCCCTGTGGAATAATAATGTTTTAATACATTTTTTAACATCTTTCTTCATATAAAAAAACCCTGAAATGTTTTCAACCCAACGACTGAAATATTCTGAATATTAAACCTTTCCTTTGCTGCTTTTTGAATATCTTTAAGAAAATGTGAATATGTGAGCAAAATGAAAATTGTTCATTTGTCAAACAGCTTGGTAGATATAAAGCCGTGGTCATATTTTTTGGCATATTGACATAAATTTCGTATTGTGCAGAGTGTTCAGATGCATTTTAAATAAATGCAAAAAGCTTAATTGGCCAAAAAATTAAGTTTAATCACAAAAACACACATTTTTGCACAAAATTCCCAAATTTCTGGCCCAGTAAAAAAAATAAAAAAAATAAATAAAGTCCTGCTAACATGATCATCAGCACGTGGGAAAGAGTGAACAAGTACTAGACAGGTGAAATCACTCCATCATTCTGATGTGATTATAAGAGCAGACTGAGACCTCTATAAACTGAGGGAAGAAGTGCTTTCAATCATCGAGTTCTTGTGTTAGCAGCGGCGACCTCCAGAGAAAGACCTGCAGACATCAGTGACGGGAGAAACACAGCTTCCCAAACTCAACCAATTGTTTCGTAAAATGATTCACTGTTTTGGAGCGTTTGAAAGCCACACGCTGGTCGGAACCGTGGAAATCCAAACACAAACTCAGGCCAAACATGCAGAAAAAGAGCTTTTACACACCAGCTGCAAATGTTTTTTTCCAAGATAAACATCAAGGAGACTGAAATTCTGCAGGAAGTACTGGAGAGAGCGGGGCACAAACACACACACTCAGTTTGTGTAAATCCACTTGGGGTTCAGAGTATTTATTTTTCCCCACATTAATTTCCCACATGTCTAGTACAATTATGTGGTTTTGTTTCATTAATACAGTGTATATCTTTTCTTGATTTACCTTGAAAGAGTGGAAGTGAATTGTGACAACATGCCCCATAGGTGGAGTACATTATAACATGACTATATATGACAGATTAAAATATTATATTATCTAATCAAACAAATATACAAGACAAACTAAAATATTTTGTCAATAAAATACAATTATTTACTTTATCATATAAAATAATGGCATTTTTTAATAATTAAGAATAAAGTAATTTTTCAAACACACAGCTATACTCTGTGTTTATTTGCCTTTTTCTCATGGTTTCTCAATAAATAGTATTTATAAAAGTATATAATAGAATATCATAGGTCTAATAGTAACGCAGTGTGACAACATGCCCCGCCTGCACAACTGGGATTTAGACCCTGCTAGTGTCTTCTGCTAGTTAGCGAAGCATTAAAGAACTATCTCAACTGTTAAATAACACATATAAGATTAAAATAATAGCAGATTTGTCTAAATTTAATTAAACACACACACACACACACACACACACACACACACACACACACACACACACACACACACACACACACACACACACACACAGAAAGAAATGTACTTTTGTATGGTTAAATAAATGTTCAGTGATATCCAAAAATGTTAGTTTTTTTTTCTATATAGTGTTGAAATGTCAACTAGTAAATACACTAAGTTTCGTCATGCTGGCATGTGTGTAAAGTTTTAAACCATGTGTGTGTTACCCGGCGTTAGGTTGTGTCCCGCTCACCCCTATATGTGGGTTGGACAGCAGAAGACTGGTGTTGTTCTTAAGTTATTCTCTCTGATGAAACACCCTTACAACTGTTTGGGACATCTGGAGAATCGATTGCCCGGAGAAGAAAAGCTGAGATCTGTGTCTTGCCAACAGTGCAGCATCCTGAGACCATCCATGTGTGCTTCTGCTTCTCATCCGACGGAGTGGCTTTCTCTTATTCTGCCCCAAAACACTGCCAGGAATTAAGACTGGTCTGAAAACGTCCTGCAAGAGCAACTTCTCCCAGGAGCTCTCACTTTCTGCATCTTCTGGCACGGACTCTTCTCTCATTAGTCTTTCTGTCTCGTTCCGAGTCATGGTTCAGAATCCAGGTATGGTGTAATATCTTCTGTTAACAAGTCCACAATTTTGTTGGAAGATGTCCTATATCGCCCAAGTAACCCAACAAGATGTTCAAGTCTATCGGTCAGCAGAGTCGCATCAGCTGCTTTAGGCTTAAAAAACACAGGGTTAAAAACACCCCAATTTGGGTGTTAGGCTGGGTAAATATAGGACAGAACATATGTTGGGTTCATTTAACCCAGCATAATGGGTTGATTCATTTTTACTATAATACTAGTTTATTTTTATTTTTTTCATACATGAATTAATGTTTACGGATAAAAAAAAATAAAATAATCCACACAACCACTGGTTTGCTGATAATTCCTTTATTTTCGATCATATTTTACAGTACAGCATATCTTATTTAGTTTTGAATACATATTGTATACATTTAAGCCCATTTATATTAGAAGTAAAAATTAAACATTTATAAGTAATTTGAGTGTAATGGACCAGTCTCTGTTTCCTACGTAATGTCTCTGGAAATATGCTGTGACTCCATAACCTGTCCATAAACAATCGGTGTACAGTTCTGAGAACATATTTTAACTTTCTAAGCATTTAAATTCTCTATCTTTTTTAATAGAATCATGAAATGTTATGCAAGGCATCAGACGCTTCCATCACACGAAAAGATCGACGCAACACTCGTTTAGGAGACTCACATCGCGCCCCTGTGTAATGCTTTGCATAAAATTAAACGATATACAGAACAATAACGAATTTATAGATAAAATAAAATGTACACAAACTTGTATTTTACTGAAGACATGCACCATTTTGATGGAGCTGCACTGCTCTCTCCTGAAGAGCCCGCGATAAATACCTCAACCCCTGGCTTGTTACGTCTGACCCAGGATCTGGGTAACACAAAAACTACCCAAACACTGGGTTGTTACGTCTGACCCAGGATCTGGGTAACACAAAAACTACCCAAACACTGGGTTGTTACGTCTGACCCAGGATCTGGGTAACACAAAAACTATGCAAACACTGGGTTGTTACGTCTGACCCAGGATCTGGGTAACACAAAAACTACCCAAACACTGGGTTGTTACGTCTGACCCAGGATCTGGGTAACACAAAAACTACCCAAACACTGGGTTGTTACGTCTGACCCAGGATCTGGGTAACACAAAAACTATGCAAACACTGGGTTGTTACGTCTGACCCAGGATCTGGGTTACACAAAAACTACCCAAACACTGGGTTGTTACGTCTGACCCAGGATCTGGGTAACACAAAAACTATGCAAACACTGGGTTGTTACGTCTGACCCAGGATCTGGGTAACACAAAAACCACCCAAACACTGGGTTGTTACGTCTGACCCAGGATCTGGGTTACACAAAAACTACCCAAACACTGGGTTGTTACGTCTGACCCAGGATCTGGGTTACACAAAAACTACCCAAACACTGGGTTGTTACGTCTGACCCAGGATCTGGGTAACACAAAAACTATGCAAACACTGGGTTGTTACGTCTGACCCAGGAGCTGGGTAACACAAAAAACACCCAAACACTGGGTTGTTATGTCTGACCCAGGATCTGGGTTACACAAAAACCACTCAAACACTGGGTTGTTACGTCTGACCCAGGATCTGGGTTACACAAAAACTACCCAAACACTGGGTTGTTACGTCTGACCCAGGATCTGGGTAACACAAAAACTACCCAAACACTGGGTTGTTACGTCTGACCCAGGATCTGGGTTACACAAAAACTACCCAAACACTGGGTTGTTACGTCTGACCCAGGATCTGGGTAACACAAAAACTATGCAAACACTGGGTTGTTACGTCTGACCCAGGAGCTGGGTAACACAAAAACCACCCAAACACTGGGTTGTTACGTCTGACCCAGGATCTGGGTTACACAAAAACTACCCAAACACTGGGTTGTTACGTCTGACCCAGGATCTGGGTAACACAAAAACTACCCAAACACTGGGTTGTTACGTCTGACCCAGGATCTGGGTAACACAAAAACCACCCAAACACTGGGTTGTTACGTCTGACCCAGGATCTGGGTAACACAAAAACTACCCAAACACTGGGTTGTTACGTCTGACCCAGGATCTGGGTTACACAAAAACTACCCAAACACTGGGTTGTTACGTCTGACCCAGGATCTGGGTTACACAAAAACCACCCAAACACTGGGTTGTTACGTCTGACCCAGGAGCTGGGTAACACAAAAACCACCCAAACACTGGGTTGTTACGTCTGACCCAGGATCTGGGTTACACAAAAACTACCCAAACACTGGGTTGTTACGTCTGACCCAGGATCTGGGTTACACAAAAACTACCCAAACACTGGGTTGTTACGTCTGACCCAGGATCTGGGTTACACAAAAACTACCCAAACACTGGGTTGTTACGTCTGACCCAGGATCTGGGTTACACAAAAACCACCCAAACACTGGGTTGTTACGTCTGACCCAGGAGCTGGGTAACACAAAAACCACCCAAACACTGGGTTGTTACGTCTGACCCAGGATCTGGGTTACACAAAAACTACCCAAACACTGGGTTGTTACGTCTGACCCAGGATCTGGGTAACACAAAAACTACCCAAACACTGGGTTGTTACGTCTGACCCAGGATCTGGGTTACACAAAAACCACCCAAACACTGGGTTGTTACGTCTGACCCAGGAGCTGGGTAACACAAAAACCACCCAAACACTGGGTTGTTACGTCTGACCCAGGATCTGGGTTACACAAAAACTACCCAAACACTGGGTTGTTACGTATGACCCAGGATCTGGGTTACACAAAAACTACCCAAACACTGGGTTGTTACGTCTGACCCAGGATCTGGGTAACACAAAAACTATGCAAACACTGGGTTGTTACGTCTGACCCAGGATCTGGGTTACACAAAAACTACCCAAACACTGGGTTGTTACGTCTGACCCAGGATCTGGGTTACACAAAAACTACCCAAACACTGGGTTGTTACGTCTGACCCAGGATCTGGGTAACACAAAAACTACCCAAACACTGGGTTGTTACGTCTGACCCAGGAGCTGTGTAACACAAAAACCACCCAAACACTGGGTTGTTACGTCTGACCCAGGATCTGGGTTACACAAAAACTACCCAAACACTGGGTTGTTACGTCTGACCCAGGATCTGGGTAACACAAAAACTATGCAAACACTGGGTTGTTACGTCTGACCCAGGATCTGGGTTACACAAAAACTACCCAAACACTGGGTTGTTACGTCTGACCCAGGAGCTGGGTAACACAAAAACCACCCAAACACTGGGTTGTTACGTCTGACCCAGGATCTGGGTTACACAAAAACTACCCAAACACTGGGTTGTTACGTCTGACCCAGGATCTGGGTAACACAAACTATGCAAACACTGGGTTGTTACGTCTGACCCAGGATCTGTGTAAAACAAAAACTACCCAAACACTGGGTTGTTACGTCTGACCCAGGATCTGGGTTACACAAAAACTACCTTAACAAAAAATAACCCCAAAAAGTTGACCCAAAAGGCTCAACCCAGGATTTGGGTAGAAAAAATAACCCAAGATTTTGTGAATGTTTTGTTCACCACTTCTGACGAATAGCAGGAATTCCCGTACTACTCTAAAGTGAGTTTTTAATCACCACTCACTTCTAGTATTCTTTGAACAGCTGATTTCACCTAAATTCATCTTTTTGTACACAATTTTGAGTGGATCTTCACAGTCATTAATGGCACTATACACAGCTTTGTATGTAATTTGCCTTGAGCTAATATAAGCAGACTAGTTCCTAGCCTGACATCTTGTTGATATCTAGGCTCAGAGAGGACAGGCAAGACTTCAGTGATTCAATGATTTCATCTGCGGTGTAGTTTTCAGCTCCACTGCTGCCAAGTAACAGCTAATAATGCAGTTTTGAGACAGACTGAAGTAGTAATCACAATGCCCAGAATTTCCAATACAGAAATGCCGTTTGATTTGTCTATTAAAAGACTAAATGGTCCCTCACCAAGGCCTGTGACAAGTTCACATTTTCAGTGCATTTGTTCCTGTGTAATTGGATGGCGCAGCGTCTTTAAAACATGCTTTGCATAAATCTAAGGAACATTCAGTTTCTGCACCAGAGAGATTTCTCGTAGATGATGATGAGTTTACATGCACCTGCCTCTGACCGGGAAAAGGCTTGCGATGTGCCTGATGTTTATTTAGATCTAACTTCTTAGCATTAAGTAAGACTTTGCCGGATTTGCAAAAAGCTTTTGATGCATTTCCCATAATAGGCTGAAGCCAGTTTTTAAATGCAGGTTCTTGCAGCCAGCCATTACTGAAACGATTTACGATAAAAACTTTACAGTGACAGCAATTTATTAAGTTGTGTCATGACTCAGTGCATCACATAACTGAGGCTACTTACACACACATCATTGGGCTACTTTTACGCAGACCTGTCAATCCTGTTCAAGTGGTCAAGAATAAGTTGTATTTATTATGGCAACTTTTAGCATGTGTAACCTAGCATCACTTATACATTCTGATCAGTGTAAATCGCTTTGGGTAAAAGCATCCAAGTTTACCTGGCTGCAGCCTTCAGAATGGGGCGGGGCTGCATGTGTAGCTCCGCCCCGCCCCATACCTACTCTTATTGGCTTGAGCGTCTTTCATTTGCATACATGATAGGAAATGTCTTTGTAGTCGGTGTAGGACGGAGTATATGCTGCTCAAATCTATATGAACTGGAAAAACTGTGCACTTTCACAAAGCCTTCATTATAATGCTCAGAAAAAAAAAAAAAAAAAAAAAACATTAGCCTGTATTTTGCAATGTCCCTGAAATTATTGTTTTGCCAAATTAAGGTGGTCTTCAGGCTAACGCATGGGCAACCCTACAACATTTAAACAAATTGTATTGGTGGATTATCCACAGCAGGAGGGTCAGGTCTTCAGGTAGAGGAATGAAATATGATTTAAATGATTCATGAAATGTGATTACTTCATATCACCACAGTATGAGAAAGGAAATTAAAAAGATGTAGCCTATCAGTATCATTTTAATTTAAATAGCATGGCAAGTCCAGACACACTTATTTTACGGAAGGTGTTGTTGATTTTTATAAGCAATGTCGGGTGCAGTTATGATAACTACATGACACTGCAATAGGCTAATGTGTCTGACTTGGTAATTTAGTTTTTATGAAACTTTTTCTTCACCAACATTTCAAAGCATAATATCAGACTTTTTCCCTCCACTTCATTAATGAACACATGATGTTTGAAGTGTAGAAACTGAGATATTTTCTGAGACCCGATAGTGATGTCCACTTCATGAGCGAATCTTTTGAGCAGATTCTTTTCAATTAACTGGTTCACAAATAACACTGAATGGTTCATTTGTGAATTCGTCTGATCCAGAAGATTAAACTTGCAGTAGTTAACAACCTAGCACTTGACAATAAACAATAAACACTTGATTTGGTCTTGTCCCGCTCAAATTATCCAAGATCCAGGAGTAATATGATATTCTCAGAACAAGTGTGCTCATACTGAGCTCTAACCTACTTTAGGTCTGTCTTACCAAGGTATTAGAAACCTCACTTTTATAATATTTTTTTAGTGTTTATCTACTTTAACTTAAGTAACAGGTTTGTGTACACTGAAAAAAACATTTCATAATGTATTCTCCTTCTCTGTTTAAGCAGGTATTAAGCAGCTATTATGAATATTAGTTTTTCATCTGGTGTTGTTCCAGCAAGTTTTAAGCATGCTGTTATTCAGCCCCTTCTTTAAAAATAAACGGCTTAGACCCCTTTGGCATGAGTAGTTTTCGTTCGATTTTGAAATTGCCTTTTATATTTATACTGGAAAAAATTGTGTACGCACTGCGTAATGATTTTTTAATGATTCCTGTCCGGTTTTATAGCTGGCCATAGTACAGAGTCTGCTCTTCTGAGGGTCTCTAATGACATTTTTTAGAGACCCAGGCGATGGCTGATTCTGGAAGCTGTGTTGTTTTACTTTTGTTAGATCTTACCATGACATTTGATACAGCTGATCATAACATTCTCATTGATCATCTTAGGGCTCAGGTTGGTATTCAGGGCTTAGCCCTGGAATGGTTCTTTTCCTATTTGAAAGATAGGACTTTTTCAGTCAGTTTCAGGGATTATTCAGGGATTTTTGTTTTTGTTTATTTGTTTATTCACAGAACACAACAAGTTCATATTTACAAATTTAAAGAAGATACCATTCTGTAAAAATGACTCCCCAGAAGCCATACCGGCTTATAAATAGGGCCCTGTTTACTGATTACTGTTACCCCTCATGTGTTGGGGGTTCCTCAGGGTTCTATCTTGGGACCAATTTCATTTTCCCTTTATATGCTCCCTCTAGGTTCTATTTTTGAGAAATTTTGGATTCACTATCATCTGCATGCGAATGATTATACTCGATGTATTTAGCACTGAAGCATGGGCATAAATGTGCCATTCACTTCCTGCATGAATGTTTGACTGAGGTTAAGTTCTGGTTGGCGAATAACTTTCTCCAATTGAATGAGGATAATACAGAGATTAATTTAAATGGTAATAAGGGGTGTGTAGAGGATGTTTACGACTGCCTGGGATTGTTTCCTGGAAAAGATCTGTCTAGTATGAGAAATCTTGGTGCCATTTTTAACTCAGAGCTTAAATTTGACCGGCAAATCAATGCTGCAGTTATGAATAGTTTTTTTTCCCACCTTAGATCAACATCTAAATTGAAGTCCATCCTCTCGTTTGAAGATATGGAGAAGGTTGTTCATGCCTTTGTGTCATCCCATTTGGATTACTTTAATGTGTTGTATCTGGGTGTGAGTCAGGCCTCTCTCTCTCGTTTGACGCTTGTTCAGAACTCAAAGGGCAGACTTTTTAACGGGTACTAAGAAGAGAGAACATATTACTCCTGTGTTAATCAAACTGCATTGGTTACCCATACGATACAGAATTCATCACAAAATGTTTTTAAGGATCTGCATGGCCTAGCACCAGAGTATGTTACTGATTTAATCAGTCTCAGTCAACCCAGTAGATCTCTGTGCTCAAATGATCAATTGCTCCTTATGATTGCAAATTCTCTGTTGCAGCTCCTAGACTCTGGAATGACCTTCCTCTATCTGGTAAATCTTCTCCTACATTGGGTGTATTTCAGATTAAAACGTATTTGTTTGCTTACTTGAAAACATATTTGAAAATGCACTCTAAGCAGTGTATGTCATATGTTTGCATTGTTTTTGTTTTAATTTTCTCTTTTCTCTTTTTCTGTACAGCACTTTCTGGATAGCACTGGTTCAGCACTGGTTCCACTTGTGGTGTTGAAAGTGCTCTATAAATAAAGTAGAGTTGAATTGAGAGTTGAATTTCTCTTGCCATTGCGGGATGTAGGCTAGTGTTGTATTGTCTGTGCGTTACAGTGAAGACAACTCCAAACACATTTCCTATCAGTTACATTTATTCATATAGCGTTTTATTAAATTTTACAGACATGATCAGTGAGCACTAGAGAGCACTTTGCGGCCATATTTGCAATGCCTCCGGGCAGCTATTTCGAGCATCCATGTCCTATCTCCTTGAATAGGGAAATTCTGAAATATCAAAAACTGGCCCCTCCTCATTAGCGAGCTCAACACCGCCCGAAGCCACGCCTCCAGCCCCTGACATCATATCAGTTGCCTGAACACAAGCAGCAGTGTCACATGAGACAGCAACTCAAGAGCAGATGAGGTGTTTTGACAATATTTTTTCCAAATATTGTGTTTATCATGCATGAATACCATTTTTGTGTCTGTATATGTGTACCACCTCAGGTCCTTCTCGTCCCGCTCTGTGTGGGTCTCCGGGATGGGAGGTGGGCGCTCCAACAAGGAGGCTAAACCTCAGTCTCTAGTGTCAGTCGCTAGAGCGCCTCTTGAGATCAGGGGAGTGAGGTTTTACTCACACAGCGACTACTAGCTGGTCTTCGTTACACTCACTCTTCTAAACCTCACTCCCATCCGGGTCATGGCACCAATGTGACTGGTCCTACTCGCCCCTGACACTCTTCCAATACTAATTTCCCACAGAATAGATAGACGATACCTGCTGCACTTTCTCTCTCATCTCTCCGACAGTGAGTTACACACAAATCCGCCTCTCCTCACTCACTCGTTTCGTTTGCTCCAGATGATTATTGTTGGTGTTACAGGGCTTCAATTTCGGCATGGGATTGTGCATAATTTTACTCATTCCCGCAGATTTTGAGCTCAAACCCCAAGTGCGGCACATAAAACCGCCTCTCATGACTAAATTGAGTTATTTTATTTTTTACTTTTTATACGACTATTCACCTTTAGACCTGGAGGGCCACTATCCTGCAGAGCGAGCTCCAACCATAGACTGTAAAAAAATATGGCCGTGTCTGTGACGTCACCCCAAAGTTTGTCGTCATGAAGGGCAACATTAGCTATATAGACCAAAACCACTTTTAGCACCAGGCTGTAAACACGTTTTTTTCTGCTGTAAAGTTGGGCATTTTAACATGGGGGTTTATGGGATTGACTCTCTTTTGGAGCCTGTCTCTAGGGGCCAGTCGATGAATTGCAGTTTAATTCACTTATTCTGTGTTGGATTCAAGAGAGAAATAGGAAGGTTGCAGCTTGACGCCAACCCTAATGACAGACAGGTGTGTTTGACCGCCCGAAACTCAACCAGAACCGAAGTTCAACTGTCCTTAGAAATTATGATATGTTGAAATTGAGAGTGCTGTGCTCCTGCCGGCATCAAATATCTCAATAACACAATGAGCTGTATTTGTCCTCCTCTATCAGTATAACGGTCTCCCTCTAGTGCTGGCTTGGAATAATCACTGTCTTCCCGCTATAATGTTTTACGCTACAGTGTTTTTTCACCATGAGCTCTGGAGCTCTGGGACTGACAGTGCGCTGCAGTTTCCTCCTGTCGGTCTGCTGATTCTCTCATAATGAGACGAGATGCATGTTCACAAACATCTGCCGCACATCACTGCGCTGCTAGAGAGATGAGAGCTCCTGTCAGCATGTCTGCGTTCACACACACACACACACACACACACACACACACACACACACACACACACACACACACACACACACACACACACACACACACACGAGTTTCCCCATCATCTGTATGCTTTGGCCATCAACACTTACACAGTCGGAGTATTTCAAAGGTTATTCTGCTATTATGGGGTCATATCACAGTAGAGATGATGCCCTCATAATGCGAATCAGTGTGAAAGTTTCACCTTGATTACTGTGGGAATAACATGGCTATCAGAGGTTTGCAGCTGACATGTTTCTAATGGACAGCTGGAGGAATACAAATTGTGATGAATCTGAATTATACTTATCCTCTAAAGAATATTATGATTCAGACAACCTTGTAAGTCATCCTTCTGTCGTCTCTCAGATCAGTCTATCCCTGTGCACTTTTCTTTTATGTTGTTTATAAAGGAACAAGGTATGTATCTCAGTAGCTAAGATAGTTAGTCAAAAGACCAATGACAAAATGGCTGTAAGAAAGTAGGGTAACACTTTACAATAAGGTTCATTAGTTAACATTAATGTATTAACTAACATGAACTAACAATGAGAAATACATTATTTATTAATCTTTGTTAATGTTAGTTAATAAAAATCCAGATGTTCATTGTTTGTTCTTGTTCGTTCACAGTGCATTAACTAATACAACCTTTGATTTTAATAACGTATCAGTAAATGTTGAAATTAATATTAACTAAGATTAATAAATGCTGTAGAAGTATTGTTCTTTTTACTAAGGTAGTTAACTAATGAACCTTATTGTAAAGTGTTAGCGAAAGTAGTTCTACACAAGCGTTTTAGGAGCAAAAAACTAAAAACGCTGTGAAATGTAGTTACTGTGGGATAATGGAATTAATGACTAATTAATTATTGACACGTTGGGTGTGTGTAATTATTCTTTAATTTATAAATCAGCGTCTTACTCATCCAGCCAGTGCCAGAGAAGCCGATCTTCTTTTGGCCGGTGAATGCTGTGATAATCTCATTTGAAAGCTCTATGAGTCGATGTGTGTAACAGTATCTGTAGAACGGATCTGCCATCAAAGTAATAGCATTCATGAGCAAACGGCTCTGATCTGAGCTTACAGGCCAGTAGATGCATGTATCTAATCGGAAATAAGCACAATTTCGGGAGTATAGCTGCTCATACACACACACACACACAAAAAAGAGAGATAACTACAATGAAATGTCAGAGTTTTGCAGTGATTTCTAAAGAGGTCTCATCTATGATGTCAGATTATAAGAGGAAGTGTGTGTCCTTTTAGCAACCATTAGAGGTCCGCCAGTAAATCTGACATGCAATTTAGTTAATCTGGGCATGACGTTTAAGAGGATGCAACCGACTGTGTGCCGGGATATAAAACATTCCCCCATCAGAGAGAATTACTGTACTGTGCAACCAAACCATAGTAGGGTAATGACGCATCAGCAAAGGGATATATATATATATATTTTTTTTTATTTTTTTTTTAATGACTGTATACATATTTATAGGTTTTAATGAATAGATAAGATGTTTGAAATGTACATTTAACTCATGCAATTATTGAATAATTACTCCATTAATTACAGTAAGTATTATATAAAAAACACACTGACAGCCTGCCACTCAGGGCCTTCTGTGCCAGTTCTGAGGGCCCATCTTACCCCAAGGGTCTAATTTTACTGTGTCCACAAATCCCTCATTAACAAACAGACGCAAAACCTTTTATATTCAACATATCATAATGTCAAATATCAACTGTTTAAAGCTACAATTATTTTATTTATTTTTTATTTATTTTTTTGTCGCTAGGGGTCGCTAACCTCTTACAATAACAAAGGCGTAGGTTGATGACGCATAAGCGGAATTATGGAACTGTGGTGAAGCAGGGCGCGAGTGCTAATGAGAGACAGATCTCAGCGCCACACGCGAGTCCCGCGGATATAAAGGAATGAGGACATTTCATTCTACCTAACTAACTTACACGCAAGTGCTGAATAACACTCACACGGGTCAGTTTATTTGACTAATTAATCTTGTGAGGTAACGCAGCGCTGTTTCACTTGCTCTACACTATCACACTAAACTGCATTTGAGTGTTGAAAGTTATAATGTTATTCTATGTGTTAGTTTGTCTGTATGAGACTAGCAGTGAGCTAGATCAACTTTAGAATAACACACTGATCATATTCTAACATTTCATCATGTTGAGCTATATAACATTGATTCGTTTTATGTACATTTGCTCACCTCTACATTTGTCTCTGTCAAGTCGAAGTTAGTCGCGGATGCTAGCTCTCGGCATCTCGAAAACGCCACGCTGATATTGATCCTCGTTTTAGTTCTCCTTTTGTCCCAAAGTCTGCTTGCCATGGTCCATAATGTCTGAACGAAACAACAACAGCGTGAGCGCGCCGCTAGACGTAACGCAGTTGTCCACGTCTGTCGCCATGGTTACTACGGCAGCACGACCGGAAACCAGCGATAACGCGGATATTACATCATTGACAGGTGACAAGTGAACAGGTACGAGCACTATTTAAAATGGGAATTTGTCTGAAATTAAAAATCTTTGGGAATTTTTGGGATATTATAAGTACACAACTGCAGGAAATATATCACACTGTGCAAGTGATTTTAGGATATTTTAGTACAAAAATCTTACATATTGTACCTTTAAACTGACTAATTCTCACAAATGCTAATATTCAGAAGAAATAACAAAATTAAGAAGAGCCTCCTTCAAATGTGTTGAGATGAGATTGTGGGGCTGTTTACACAACACTGTTTTCAACTAAAACTGGAAAACTTTGTAAAACTTTTGAAAACGGGTTTCGAAGTGCAAGTTTTTTTATCTTGCAAGTTTGTTATCGTCTCTGTGTAAACTACAAAAACACGAATCAGTGAAAACAGTGACATCATGCGTGTTACATGTTCAGTCTATAGGCACGTAGTTTTTTTACAAAGTGACATCGGCATGTACTCGCATGCACAACGTTTCGCCTCAATCACACCGTAATCCATTTTACCAACCCTAGGTAGACTTCACTCAGCAGACGTTCTGGTATTACATCCGTGTTAGTATTAATTGTCTGTATATCTCTGTCACAAACACACTGGACTCTGACACACACTCTCGCTCACTGGAGACGGATTACACTCACCAGCTCATCAACTGCTCGTCTGGACTCCTAAGAACTCCACACAAACACACAGCTTCCTAGGTCATCGTTTACATGTAGTAAGAAGAACAGACACGGACACTTTCCTTTCCCTCAACCTGTGTATTATCAGAGTCTAAAAGAACCATTATCTCTAGCACAAAATAACGACCATAAAATGCCCACCAACTTAAATTTAACCTTCCATTCTCTTTATGCACAAGTTGACCAGTATTATAATCGCTGACATAACAAATAAAGAGATGAGCATCAATTGGCATAAGACATTATACCCACCCTCGTACTCACAATAAACAAGATAGCTTGCACCAGTGTATGAGTGACAAAATAATAGTGTCAAATGCAGGATAAATCCTATAACATAAATCAGAATGAACGTAATACTCAACATTAAAATTTTTACTCACAAAGTATCTGTACTCACAGTGCATATCAATCTCACTCGCTAGCAATAACAATTCAGTTATCACAAAACGATAACATTTTACACATGATCTATTAATGAGGTGATAATAACACGCCTGGCGCTAACTTAAACATGGCCGATTAACCACTGATTCAGCACATGTGACCCAGCAACATTTACTCATCCATGATACAAACTCAAAATAAGAATTAACCAGTGTTTAAGAGATAACAGTATCACAGTGAACTGCTAACAGTATTACCCGTAGCAGATCTACACAGGTGGAGCTGGGGAAGCGGGAGGGTTTCTGAAAGCGCTGCAACTGCTACAGTAAATGCTGACCACTATTTAAAGGTTGAGCTCATTGGCTACTGATACAGCAGGAACCAATCAGCTATGCTTTACAGAGAATGATGTGATTGCAAGCAGATTGAGTTAAAGACCTATCAGCCTGTGCCATCTAGAGTTTCATGACAGAACTTTGTATATATATTTACAGTGCAGTTCATGCATGAAACATGTTAGCATACCATTGGGAGCTATACACATATCTGACATATTGCTCAATGCTGCAAAACACATAAACAGAAACCATTGACACTCTCCTGAGAGTAAACACAGATACACACCGAAAAAATAAACAGATCGTTTGCCAATTCTGTTTCGACCAATGTTCTATTATTACAGAGAAAACTAACCCTAGACCAGGAATTATAGACAGATTTTCCCTTTAAAAGTAATCATCAGCAGGAGCAGGCAGTGGTTTGAGTGAGAAAATCCCATCGTCTCCGTGGCCAGGGGAAGGCTAAGCTTACACACTCTCCACCTAATGTACTTTCAGAATTAACAGAAATGTGAATGCGCTAGACGCAGCTTGTGTTTTGCGTTAGTTCAATTGCACGTTTAGGTGATTAAACCGTTTATTTGCATACAGATGATGTGTTGTGACCATTTGTACATGTAAAACACCATGGCATTATGCATTCAGCCCAACAAAATGTCTGACCCTTTGACATTGGTTAAACTACTCAGTCATTTTGCACGCGGTGCAGGTTTTACGACAGGTGTCCAGCACCAGTTCTTCTGGGCCTCCTTGCAGCATATAATAATACGATGACCAACAACACAAATAAATCTCTCCGAAGCAATGGGCTCCATCAAGACAAGTTCCCTCAAGATATAATACTTAATACCTAATAATCATGCTAACATACTCAGCTAGAACTTGAAAAAGCCGGCTCTGCATGCAAAGATTTAAAAAGGACTCAAATGGAAAAACCCCATTGTGACTTGCATACACAAGTTTCAGAAAACAGAAGTGCATTGAAGTTTATATATATTTTCTATATGTTGCTTGATGGAAATGTTTAATTGGACTTTACCTCTATTCACATTATCATGCATTTCTTCTCCTATATATATATATATATATATATATATATGTATGAATTGGGGAATCCCCCAAATTAGGTGCCAGATTGGATTTCGGACATGCCGGATCTGGTTCTGGCTTGTTCCGGCACAAATTAAGCCCTGGTTGACCCTCAAATAAAGCTGTGTACTCGTTTTGCCAATATTTGGATGATTGGACAGAGGTGCATCAGGAACTCAACAGACTAGGCATGAACTACAGCTTTATCTTCGGCTTTATTATTTTGTGCTCCTTCATACTCATCGTTTCACACTCTAAAAATGTGCTTGTGTTTCTTTTTATTCTGTTTTTCCCTGAAACCTGAATTTAAAAGTAGCCAGATGGTGGGCTTTGCATAACTCATACGCATAGATATCAGTTTGATACCTTATTAGCAGCGATTTCTCATTACTGTGATATGTCTGTGTATCCGCCATATAGAAAATCTCCTGGTTAACACATGAAAGTGAACTGACAGATCAGTCGTCAGCAGGGATCAACAGAATTCACCCGATTATTTCAACAAGATCTGGTTTATCATAAATGTTTGACAATTCTGACACGACGCAGATTCAATAAAATTCAAGATTAAACTTAAAATTATATTGACCGTAATACAGATTGTTTCCCAGTGAAAGTGAAAGTGTTGGAACTATTGATCAGAAACACAGTAGGTTGGATACAAATAAAAATAAATAATATGCAGTCTAATCCTTAGAATGAAGTTGTAATGACACACCATAACAGAAGATTGACAAGAGAGACCTTCGCTGTAAACCCAACCAAGAGGGGGCATAAAACCCTATTTAAAGACCCAACAATAGTTGGGGAGGGAGGTGAACTAAACAGGGGGATACACATTGGTACTTCAGTTCACCTCACTCAACCGTAAGGGGAATCCTAAAGAGCAGCCAACCAAAGAGAGCATGCAAAGTTCTCAAAACCTCTACCCTGGTAATCCAGAGTTCTCGCGAGAGTTGAATTTGCTCAGCGAGTTACTCTGGTGTCGAGTAATGATGCTCATTAAATATGCCCCACAATCTGAGCTGCACCAATCACATCGGGTTATCTGATATAGGCGGGCCAGAGGCGAGATGACGACAGCGCTGTGACCTCGAAGTCATTAGTAAACATTGCAAGATGGCTATGGATGAACACCAGTTGTTTGAAACGGCTTTGGCCTCTACAATGAACGAGTTAGACTTGGCTTTTTATCTAAAAGAGGAACAGAAGACGGCGCTCGAATCGTTCCTTTTCAAGAGGGACGTTTTTGCTCTTTTGCCGACCGGATACGGCAAGAGTCTAATCTACCAGTTAGCGCCGCTGGTAGCTAAGCATATGGGGTTTATTGTTGTGATTGGTCGTAGTGTTATCCAATTGCGTGCAGTGAGATTTTCAAATGCATGCTTGGTGCCGCCCCTCGAGCTGGGCGATTTTCATTAGTTGACACCAGACCATTAATCTTTCAGATTTAGGTCTGGATTTCCAGGCTACAAAACCTCAGTAATTAGAACAAAAAAAAAAATAATAATAATTTCATTGTCGCTTCTCCAAGAGGGAGCCAACATACCTGCTCTTACTCAGGAAAGGATGGTAACTGGGGTCTCTCTAAGCCAAGTGTTTCAACTTCAAGACCCAACAATAATTGGGGAGGCAGGGAAATGAAGAAGATGGAATCTATACGACCCTGCATAACTCCATTCACCTTGCATCAACCCCTAGGGCCATCCAGAGGGGAGATATGTCCCAAGAGAAAGACAGTTTTCAAATAGCTCTCATCCACCATATACTAACCTCAAGGAGGTTGCAGGCGAGCTTATGCCCAGTTCAAAAATCCCAGTACACCGGGGGAGTGCAGCTCAACCCTGACTTGAATAAATGCACTTCTCCAGGACCCACTAGAGCTAGCGCTTTACTCCAACGCTAACTATAGCATGCAGTATATATCAAGGAGGCCATCAGCCTCTACTTGTCAGGTTCTTGAACATGGGTCATACTAGGCCTATAAAGAATAAAGGGGAGCATACATCCCCACTTCAAGACCCAACAGTAGTTGATGAGGGAGGTAAACAAAGTAAAGGGGGTCCATACTGCCCTACACAACTCCGTTCACCATGCATCAACCTTAAGGGAGTATTTACCAAGCAACCATCCACGGGAGAAAATACAATTGTACTTAAGACCCTAGTATAGGGGAAATTAGCCATTTCCAACCCTCGAAAAAGATACTTCAGGATATCAGAGCGGAGCAAGACAGATGCAAGAGACATTCAACCTCTGCCCAGTGGAAGAGGCGGATTATTAATGGCACGCGCCTCAAGTCTTAAGTCTTTAGCATTAGACATGCCATATTTAATCAGTCAGGTTGGAAGAAACTACAGTGGCTTTCCTAAACCAACATGAAAGCAACAGAGCTAGCAAGAAAAATCCCACAAGGGGAGGAAAAAACACTGCCGTTAGACTTTTCCCTAAGTTCCACCTCCATTCCCCACGATCTGCCACCTCAGAGCCTTCCACAATTAATGCATCACAATGAAAGCATTCATCCCCACCGAGATGAACGCGCTCTGTGCAAACGCTAGATTCTTATCTAGCAAGAGAATCAAGCAACAACAGAGCCTCCTACTATAAATGCATCACTATGAGTGCCTCCCATTTTCTTAAAAATCGAATGTTCTTTATGCAAATGCTAGAATCTCATCCCTCTGGAGAGAATGAAATGCAGTGAGCGCATCCAGCTTATATATTACATGCGCATACAAACAAGTGGCTCCTGAAGACAAAAAAAGCTGATGATGTGTATTACAGGTGCCCTTTGAAACCGGTTTTCAAAACTTTGCATTTTCAGGCACCCAAAACGCTTTGTCATGTAAACGAACGGCCAAAACGCATACAAAGATTTCCGGTTTCAGTTGAAAGCGGTGTCGTGTAAACGGTCCCTAAATTATCCCCTGCTAAGACCGTGAAAGTTAGAGACCATGTGACTGATAAGATCAACTGTAATTTATGTGAGAGGAGGGGAAACGGCCACACCCCGAACTAAAGACGATGTCTAATTGGTCATAACTCCTATAGGGGTGGGACAAACATCTGAGTTTAAAAACTCAGAACACAAGCAAAATCAAGAGGAGACTTGTAAAATGGATTAGGTTGAGGTAAGAGTCTAAAATAGCATCATGCAAGCCATCTGACTACTCTCTTCTTACCTTTTTTTCTTCTTTTTCCTTCTTTACTTAGAAATCGAGAGTCTCAATGAAAAAAAAAAAACAAGAAACTAAGTACAAGTTTTGCCGCAAAGCTGCAGTCCACGACTCTATAGTCTTTGCTCAAACTTCAACTTTAAACTGGTATCCCAAGATGTCACTCCAGACACGAAAAGACCTCCAGTGAATCAAGGAACCAGGGAAATCCCTTTCAGCAAGGATGCCACAGAAGGGAATCCCCATTAAAGACACAAACAACAAACGCAAGTAATGCCTCCAGATTCCAGTCCAACTGGTGCATTAAGAAATGTATAGCCTCATTGAATACTCAGTGCAAGGGTTAAATTAAAGGGGCGGTATAATGCTCTTTTCACAAGATGTCAAATAAGTCTCTGATGTCCACAGAGTGTGTATGTGAAGTTTTAGCTCTAAATACCCCACAGATATTTTTATATAGCATGTTAAAATTGTCGCTTTTTGAGGGTGAGCAAAAACACACCGTTTTGTGTCTGTTCCTTTAAATGAAAATGAGCTGCTGCTCCCGGCACAGGGGGCGGAGCTTTAAGAGCTTGTGACCTTTTACCTCACGCACACATGCACTCAAAATTTCAAAAACTTTTAGCCTTTTATGTTCAAACCGGATTCAGACAATGATGGAGAGACTCAAGAAGAAGTGCCAACATGTAGAAGCAACAGGACATTTCTGAATGGTTAGTTGATGAGTTTATGTAGCTTATGTGTAGTTATCTTCTAGTCATTGATTAGCATATTCTGTCATGATAATCTATAAATCGTGTTCCGGGGGCGGGGTTTATGTAAATTCTAGGGTTGGTGATGTCACTAACCCGGGAGGAATGTGGTGTAGTCTCTACCAGCCGTTTGTTGTAGTCCTTAAAAAGTGATTTCTGTAAAAGCAAATATCTCCCTTTGCTCTGAACTTTGAGCGTTGTAACTTTGCAGATGTTGTTTATGCTCAAACAGCAACATTACACACTAACTACAGTTAGAAAAGTCAAATCATAATCAACCACCCCTTTAAATGAAATTTTATTAGCTTGTAATTTTGTGCCAGGGCCAAAAAACATTGAAATTGGGGTTTTTGTGATAAAGGTTTTTTTTTTTTTTTTTTTTTTGGCCATTGAAGCTTTTTGCACAATAATCAAGAAAAAAACTCTGAATCAACACTACAACAACTTAAGCAGCAAACTTTGCAAAACAAAACTGATGTCCCCTGACAAGAGTTTTGGCCACGGTTGCACACCAATGCTTGTGGGATCACTGATTGTTCTTCTGCACAATATTTTCCTTCTCACCATTTGAAAGTGTAAGATTTCAGGAGCTTTCATGTGCAAATGGCATACACACAATGTTTACTTCTTTTACACTCATTCAGACAGATTTGATTAATTGTTTTTGGGGTAATTCGAGTCGGACTCATCCTGCTTAAAAAAAGACCCATTGACATAGATGTCATAAATGATTAATGAAGAGGGATTTTTCACACCGAGTAACATTACACAGTCGTTGATAAACAGTGAAAAATCCATTGCATTTGCACTGAAAAACTCTAAGTAATCTGTCTCTGTTTTCATATCATCAACTGTTTTAAACTGGCTGAGCATTCATTAAACAGACCTGCTGGGAGTTGGACAGTGGTGACATATGACATATTAAAATGTATCCCCTGTCCTAGATGTTTTTTATTTTTTTGATGGTCCCTGGTTAGTGAAGTGTGCTAAAGCTAAAGGAAGCACAGCTGTGCTTAAGGCAAGGGTGAATATTCATTGTTGGGTTTTGTTGGTGCCGTGCAGATGGCAAAAACAGATGCTCACTGCAGCAAGTGTCAGTTTTCAGGATTTTCTCTCATGACAACACAAATAAAGTGATGGTGTGAGTAGATGATTGTCTCTTTTGGCAGCGCTGAAGTTCTGCTTTTTCTGTCGACACATCTGTTAGCTAGCGCTGCATATATGAGACACGATACTATAAGGAAAGAATCTGATTTCACAGATTCTGGATAATTCTGTTTGCAAGTAACCTTTCTACTGAAGCCAGCTACTGGAAAGTTTGGGATGTTGCTCAATCGCATGTGCATTACATAATACTCATACAATAATGCAGCGGTTTAGACAGCCTCGGGCGAGCACAAATGTGTACCAGATGTCTTCTGTCATTCGCATTTTAAATGTTGAGAAGATATGGATATGAGTAGAGGTGGATATGTAGGCTATGCCTGGGAATGTTATTGGTTATTTTTTTATGTATATTGTTATGTTGTGTTGGTGTCCTTGTGTGTGGTGTATAGTGAAGCCAAAGACAAAATTCCACTTGTGGACAATAAAGGAACTAAACTAAACTAAATTAATATTGTACCTCTTGCTCCAAATTAAGAGGCTGTTTACATGACACCGGTTTCAACTAAAAACAGAATTGTTTTAATGCGTTTTGGCCGTTCATTTACACGACAACAGTGTTTTGGGGGCCTGAAAACGTAAGCTTTCGAAAACGGGTTTCAAAGTGTACATTTTTTAAATCGATACCATTATCTCTCCATGTAAACAACAGGCGAACCTGTGAAAATGGTGATGTCATGCACATGTCTACTACATGTTCAGTCTATAGGCATGTAGTGTTTCATTACAAAGTGGCACTGCCATCTACTGGCCTGGCAGCAGAATACAGTGTTTTTGGTCATTTTTGCGGATCCGTGGATCGATTTGATTTGACAACGTTGCCGTCTGTTCGTGGACGGCATATCTTGCACAGAGGAAAAACTTTTCCGCTTTTAGTACATTGATGTCATGTAAAAGCACCCTAAATTTGAACATATTTATGCATACAACTTGTATGTTGAATTATTACCATGTCAAAAACATTTAAGATAATCTTTTAAAACATGTACATCTGGTTGGGTTATATTAAAGTCTCCCTGTAGTCAATCATTTTATTTCTTAAAACTCATCTTTGATCAGCAAAATGACATATTTAAGTGTTTTTTACTTGAAAAAAAAATTCTTCATGACTTAAAATATCTTGAATATCTTGATTTCAAACCGTGTTTTTGAGACTGTCTTTGTTTTACTGCAGTTTTAAGGAGAAAATACTCAACAATGGTGTTGACTTATGAATTTACACATGGTTTGTAACACCACATATAAACTACATTAAAAGCTGGATTCACCACAGGGGGACTTTAAGTAATCAACAATGCCTTAAATAGAGTAAAACTTCACCTGAAGAATCTTTAGAAGTAATTTCAACCTTAAATCCATTTAATCCATATAATGCTGAAATCTTTATCAGATCATGGAAACTGCCTTACAAAGGTTTCCTTTGGCTTCTTCGGGACGTCGGAAAAGTTCAACTCCCTCAGTATGTCACTTTTGATTGATATGCGTGTCAGATGATTAAGTCTTTCTTGTGCCATTGCTGATAATGAAGACCTGAGATGAGATCTCTCAGTGATGTGATGAGCTCATGTGCTCGTGACAGGTCTTTTTGCAGGTACTCGCTGGCATTTTAAACCCACCTTAGAATAGTGTCCCAAATAGTAGTAAGGAAAGCTACGTCAAAATGGTCTATTTGGTTAGGGAGGGTTGCTCCCTTTGCTGCGTGTATTCTGGTTTTCGTCCTCTGCAATTGTTTTAAGAGTGCCATGACTGCTGTCATAGTTTACATCCAATGCATGCACCACCTGGGCATGTGCTTTCTCTGATTTAAGTGGAATAAAGATGTAAGTGTCTCTATTCTGCCTCTGTCATTGCACTACAGTCCAGCGGTTAGAGTTTTTGCATGTTTTCTTATCAGATAGAAAAACGTTCCGACTCAAACTATTTTTTATGCACATTTTGGCTTTTCCATCCAGCAGATTTTTTTTAATGCAATATCCCAAAATGCACATAAAAATAGGTGGAAAGTCTGTGCAAGATTTGCACAAACACAAAAGGGCTATTTAATATGTTAACTATTTTGATTAATTCATATTGAAATTCATATATATATATATATATTTTTTTTTGAAACGTGATTGTAAAAAGATTAAAAATGTAATAAAATATTTTAACAATTTACATCAACACTGTAAAAAAATGTTTCTGTCTGAAATTGTTAAGTATAATCAACTTTAACTTGTAAATCAAAATTAGCTGAATCTTTAAAAAAAAAAAAGCTGACAATTGCTTAACTTATTTTGATGAGTTAAAGCAATGCAAAAACATATCTTGTCATAACATATTAATCATATCATTTTTTTACAGTGCAGGTTCCATAACTAATTATTTAAATTAACCTAGTTATTTAATTAATTGTCATTAGTTAACATAAATCTCTACATATAAAAACGTGAAGCACTAAATTGTCTGTTGTAACTTCACAGATTTCCAACCCGCTTTTGTATTGTTACAAAGTCTGTAGTATATGTAAATGAACAATGTTTACTCGCTCTCCGTGTTACCTGGACCGAGAAATTCCTGTTTATTTGTCAGCAAAAGTCATCCTGAATTTTTACAGCTTCAGGGCTTTCCTGAAAACCCAAGTATTGAAAACGTTGCAGATGCCATGATATAAAGTTAAAGAAACTAAGCAATCGAGAGCAATATATGTCTATGGGCCCTATCTTGCACCCAGCGCAATTGACTTTGTACAGCGTTATATGTTATATGTATCATTCCTATTTTGCACCCGACGCACAGCAGACTTTTCCCTCCACAGACGCACGTCAGTAAATTAGGGAATGAACTTGCGCTCCCGGGGGCGGTTCAGCGAAAAGAGGAGGCGTGTTCCGGCGCAAACGTTCCCTGGTGCTATTTTGCAGTTTCAGAAAACAATTCCGCCACAGACCAGGAGAAACCTCGTCTAAAGTCAGAAACGCGTTATTCAGATGCTGTTTTAAGGGCGCATGCTTGGCCATAATCAATGTAGCGTGTGCACAACGCACACACACTTTGCTTCTCTCATCTACACAGAAGCAGCAGTTCTCATTTTTGCAAACCATACATTATTACAAGGAAAAATATTACCACAGGAGGGAAATCATTGTGGTGTCCATGAAGATGAGAAAAAATAGGCATAAATCTAGCTTACACGTTTACCCAAATTATTCAGGCTAATTGTAGTAATGACGGATCAAACCTGTTTGCCCAATACTGACAAGACACATAGTTATATAAGGACACCTGACAAAGTGGGTTGTCCGTCAAGAACCAGGACAAAAAATTCTGAAGACTGCGAAATCACCTTTACCATCATGTAAGTTCATTAAAAACCTTACTCTTCAACTTACCAGTCAAGTTGCGCTTGCTCATTATTTTTTTATTGCACAGTGAGATGGAGTACGTCTTGGGACAGAGAATTAGACGCCGGAGGGAGAGGGTCTACAGGCCCAGACAGACCTATCTCTCCCTCAGTGAGGAGGAATGTATGCGTAAGCTACACCTGACCCGTCAGGCTGTGACAGATGACTGCCATCTCCTGGCAGATGAGCTGGGAACTGATGCACCCTGTCCCTATGCCTTCCCTGTTGCAGTGAAAGTTACAGCGGCACTGCATTTCTATGCGTCTGGGTCGTTCCTGGGTCGACATTTCACAATCTGCCATAAGTTCGGCTATACATGCAGTTACATCAGGTCTAGTCCGACATGCTGGGGAATAGTCCTTCATCCAATTCCCTGTCACACCTGACAGCCAGGAAAGAGCGAAACAGGCGTTTTGGGCGAAGTATGGGTTCCCTGGTGTCCTTGGTGCTATAGACTGCACCCATGTGCAGCTACGTGCCCCATCAGAAAACGCACTGATATACATCAACCGCAAGGGAACCCATTCAATCAACATACAAGTCATTTGTGATGCTAATAGTAAAATCACCCATGTCTTTGCTAATTATCCTGGCTCGAGCCATGACTCATTTATACTGGCAAACTCTGCCATTCCTGCCATCTTCGAGGGGAATCCCCCCTTGGATGGGTGGCTGTTAGGGGACAATGGCTATCCGTTAAAGACATGGCTGATGACACCATTTTTGATGCCAGCAACAATGAGTGAAATGCTTTTTAATCGAAAACACACACAAACAGCATACTGAAAATGCGCTTCAGGTGTTTGGATAGGTCAGGAGGCACTTTACAGTACAGTCCTCAAAAAGTCGCAGCATTCTTTGTGGCTTGTTGAGTTTTACACAACATTTCCATTAATCATGGATGTGTTGTTGAAATAGATGAGGAAATATTAGAGGACTTAAGGAGACGTGATGGTGAACTGCATGTGCCGATGCCACTTAACCCAAATGCCCCAGCAGCAGCACGGGAGAGGAGAGCTTATTTGACAGAAGAGCTGCTGCATCGTCTACAGTTAGGTAAGCAAAGTAATCTCGGTTTAATGTTAGACAACATTACAAAAATATCACCATGCATTCATAACATCGTGATTCAGTGAGAGTGAGACCAAAACATTGGAAAGTATGTCTTTGTGACATTTCTTTATTTACATTTTGTCAAAAAGAAATCAATAGCAAACTGTAACTGATTTAAAAAAAAAAAAAAAAAAAAAATACAAACGGAAAATGACAAGTTGAAAAGACTTAAACAGAAGACCTTTAATTATTTTTCCCCCCTCTGATAGGCATGCGACGACGCGCGCCACGGCAGGATTGGATATTTGAGGGTCCGGGAGTGGCAATGCGCGATGTGCTACTGGTGGAATGGGTGGACGGAGATGGAGTGGGGGGAGGAGGAAGGGCACAACAGGAGCAGGTGGTGCTTTTGGAGTCCCTCGCTCCATGGCTGCAGCAATCCTCTCCAGACTTGAGGGGATGCGCCCGAGAGGCCGCAGCAACATCGCCATGTGGTCAAGACTTTGCCGCATCCCGGACAGCTCCTGCTCCAGCATGTCAAACCCGGTTTGCTGGAGCTGCAGGAACGGGTGGTCCACCGGGCTGACGATGCTGCCACGGCGTGTAGTGGGTCTGGATCCTCTGCACCTCGGTGGTTGCGCTGCTCCCTCCTCAGCTGGCCCGTGCGCACTGCTTGCGAGGCCAGGGTCTTCCTGCGAAGCTGCGTTACATTGTTTTTATTTATTGTATGGCTGTGTTACATTTTTCATGTCAATAATTACTAAAATATTTTCATGAGAAATCTTTATGTATGTGAACTTGATTTGTAAGTGTACCTTGGGGTTGGACAGCTATTGTATCGGGTTGGGTGCCGATTTCGAAGCCCCCAAATCCCTCAACGCTTTCAGCGGTTAGGGTGGACGCAGCGATGTCCTCTGCTGGCGTCAGGTCCTGGGCAGAGGCAGATCCACCTCCAGTTATACGGCGTGTCCGATTGTTGCTAGCAAGCTTGGACTTCCCCCGTCTTCTGACATCGTTGTAGCGCTTGCGGCACTGGTGCGATGTCCTGGGGGTGCCAGCTGTGGAAACAATTGTGGCAATTTCCTCCCACGCCTGTTTAACCGAAGCTAATTTGGGTGTGTTTCTCCATCCTCATACAATGTCACTTCTCTGTGTTTTACGGCCCTGACGAGAACGTCGGTCTCCTCGACTGTGAACCGCTCCTGGCAAATCCGCCGTTATAATAGCAATCCATCCATGGAACAAGCGCGCCTGCTCTTAAAGGGAATGTGAGATGACGCTCTGATTGGTTTATTTCACGTTACGCCCAAACCACACCTATGAGTAATGAAGCTACTTCAGACCAACCCATTTTAGATTTGCGTCTGGCGCAAGAGTCATTTATCCCGCCGGTATAATAGCAACAGCGCCTGAGATCCGCCCACAAAGTTACTTGCGTTTCGCGCTTGATACTTGCGTTTCAGATCGTTAAAATAGGGCCCTATATACAGTGGGTACGGAAAGTATTCAGACCCCCTTCAATTTTTCACTTTTTGTTATATTGCAGCCATTTGCTAAAATCATTTGTTAATTTTTTTTCCTCATTATTGTACACACAGCACCCCATACTGACAGAAAAACACAGAATTGTTGACATTTTTGCACATTTATTAAAAAAGAAAAACTGAAATATCACATGGTCCTAAGTATTCAGAGCCTTTGCTCAGTATTTAGTAGAAGCACCCTTTTGATCTAATACAGCCATGAGTCTTTTTGGGAAAGATGCAACAAGTTTTTCACACCTGGATTTGGGTATCCTCTGCCATTCCTCCTTGCAGATCCTCTCCAGCTCTGTCAGGTTGGATGGTAAACGTTGGTGGACAGCCATTTTCAGGTCTCTCCAGAGATGCTCAATTGGGTTTAAGTCAGGGCTCTGTCTGGGCCATTCAAGAACAGTCACGGAGTTGTTGTGAAGCCACTCCTTCGTTATTTTAGCTGTGTGCTGTGGGTCATTGTCTTGTTGGAAGGTGAACCTTCGGCCCAGTCTGAGGTCCAGAGCACTCTGGAGAAGGTTTTCATCCAGGATATCCCTGTACTTGGCTGCATTCATCTTTCCCTCGATTGCAACCAGTCGTCCTGTCCCTGCAGCTGAAAAACACCCCCACAGCATGATGCTGCCACCACCATGCTTCACTGTTGAGACTGTATTGGACAGTTGATGAGCAGTGCCTGGTTTTCTCCACACATACCGCTTAGAATTAAGGCCAAAAAGTTCTATCTTGGTCTCATCAGACCAGAGAATCTTATTTATCACCATCTTGGAGTCCTTCAGGTGTGCTTTCATGTGTCTTGCACTGAGGAGAGGCTTCCGTCGGGCCACTCTGCCATAAAGCCCCGACTGGTGGATGGCTGCAGTGATGGTTGACTTACTACAACTTTCTCCCATCTCCCGACTGCATCTCTGGAGCTCAGCCACAGTGATCTTTGGGTTCTTCTTTACCTCTCTCACCAAGGCTCTTCTCCCCCGATAGCTCAGTTTGGCCGGACGGCCAGCTCTAGGAAGGGTTCTGGTCGTCCCAAACGTCTTCCATTTAAGGATTATGGAGGCCACTGTGCTCTTAGGAACCTTAAGTGCAGCAGACATTTTTTTGTAACCTTGGCCAGATCTGTGCCTTGCCACAATTCTGTCTCTGAGCTCTTCAGGCAGTTCCTTTGACCTCATGATTCTCATTTGCTCTGACATGCACTGTGAGCTGTAAGGTCTTATATAGACAGGTGTGTGGCTTTCCTAATCGAGTCCAATCAGTATATTCAAACACAGCTGGACTCAAATGAAGGTGTAGAACCATCTCAATGATGATCAGAAGAAATGGACAGCACCTGAGTTAAATATATGAGTGTCACAGCAAAGGGTCTGAATACTTAGGACCATGTGATATTTCAGTTTTTCTTTTTTAATAAATGTGCAAAAATGTCAACAATTCTGTGTTTTTCTGTCAATGTGGGGTGCTGTGTGTACAATAATGAGGGGAAAAAATGAACTTAAATGATTTTAGCAAATGGCTGCAATATAACAAAGAGTGAAAATGGTAAGGGGGTCTGAATATTTTCCGTACCCACTGTATGTAACAAAATGTGAAAGTGAGATCTCTTGTCAGTGTGATGTAATATTCATAGGAGTTATCACTGATCTGTTGAAACCAAGAAATCCACACATAATTTTTTTTCAAGCCCTCTTGTGGTTTCTCATTGGAATAGTGGATAGTAATAATCCCAAATCTACAAATCATTTACATTTTCAAATTATGGAAAATGTAAAGCTGGATCCTTCGGAAATCTGTAAAAGTACAATGGAGAAGAAGAAATCATTGCAAGGTTCAAACAATGAATAAATAATGTCCATATCCAGTAGATCTCCTGCAGCTGGAAGCCGAACTCATTCCCTTAAAAGCCATAAAACACTAATGTGGGTCCCTTAGCAGCTAACTGAACAGAAGAGAGGAGAATGGAGTGAGTAATTTAATGTAATGGACAGAAAGAAATTGTTCCTCATTTAACTTTATTGCTGAACCTTGGAAGAACAGAAAAGACACTTCATTAGGTTTCAGCTTTAATAGCTCCATCTGTCTAAATCAGATAGAGACCTTAATGGTGTCTTACAATTATTTATATTTTATAAAGAGTGTTTAAAATCCCCTAGTTGATTTCAGCCTAGATGTCTGGCATTTAAGCGTTCCACAATTCACACAAGATCCCTTCTGCTAAAATACTTGCAATGCGCATGGTCTCACCTTTCCAGTTGACTTTCAAAGGAGAATCTGAGATGTGCAACACAAATATAAAATCTTATTTATACTCTTGAGCTGACAGAAACGAGCAGAATGGCTAAATCTATAATTTTGGGAAGCGAGCTGCTTGCGGAGCTGCTCATCATAGAGGCTTTTTCAAACAAGTCAGTTTAGTTTCCCACCTTTTACGTCATCAACATGGACCAATGGTGGTTCGTTTTTACCAGCCAGAGTGAACTTTTTTGGAAAACTCTTTTGTACGGAACTCCCGAAACGAACACCAGAAATGACATTACTACAGTTCATTCTTCGATTTCACTTGAAATATATCAGGGCGTAACTACGGTGGCCAAGAGGTGCAAAACAAATCACAATTACAAAAACAAAATAACAAATCCAAAAACAAAACAACAAATTATAAACAGAATGGCAAGTCTAAAATCAAAATAACAATTCAGAAAAAACAAAATACCAGTTCAGAAAACAAAATAACAGTTCAGAAAACACAACAACAATTTAGAAAACAAAATAACAATTCAGAAAACAAAACAACAATTCAGAAAATACAATGACAATTCATACAAAACGGAAAAGGAAATCATACTTATCGCTGATTGGACGAGACACCTGTCAATCAAGAAATTTGTGATCAACTTTGTTTCGCTAAATGCGAAAATGGAACACATTAAACGTTACTTTGAAGACGGACATTCATATGCCGTGATTGTGGACATGCTGGCGCCATACCACGACATTAAAATGAGCTTGCGCTCTTTAAAAACACACCTGAAGGATAATGGTATGTTCAGAAGAAAGAACTATTCGCCGATAAACGATGTAGGGAATGCTATAAGAGCAGAGCTGCGTGGACCAGGACAGTTGTTCGGCTACCGGACAATGTGGTTAGTACTTCTGCAGAAACACAAGTTGCGTGTTAAACGTGATGACATTATGCGGCTGCTGCAAGAACTCAACCCACAAGGGACGTTCAGAACAAAGGACTCGTCGTAGATTCGTTAGGCGTACCTATCACTCCATGGGACCGAACTATCTTTGGCATGTTGATGGGTACGATAAACTAAAGCCATTTGTTTTCGGCATATCCGGATGCATTGATGGTTTTTCTAGACGTGTCCTCTGGCTTACTTGTGGGCATACTAACAATGACCCTGCTGTTATTGCACATAACTAATACGTCCTGTGTACAACGCCTTGGCGTTGCACCCATGAGACTACGAACGGACTGTGGAACAGAAAATGGGACAATGGCAGCAATACAGTGCAATCTCCGTCATCACCACAGAGACTACTATGCTGGCTCAAGAAGTCACATGTATGGTACATCAATGAGCAATCAACGCATTGAATCTTGGTGGTCCAGCTTTAGGAAAGCAAGGTTTGTGTTTGATTCATATTCTTGAGCATTGATAAAATGTCAGTAAAGTGATGCCTTAGTTACACTATTGCAACTAGTACATTGTAACATTTAAATTAAAAATAAATCTATCACAATTACACGCAAAATTATTTAAGAACAAATTTGATGTCATTGATGTATCTGGACTTTTTGTGTTCTAGGGCTCAGTTCTGGATAGAACTCTTTGGGGACCTCAGAAATGAAGGACACTTCAGTGGCAGCAACGGACACCAGTTCCTGCTTCGGTTCTGCTTCCAAAATGTTCTGCAGGCGGACTTGGATGAATGTGTAGAACTTTGGAATAAGCACAGGATTAAGGCCCTTGCACTCTGAGTCCAAAATTCGCGTCCAAAATTTTCGCACGTTATAAAATAAATACGACCTCACGTTATGTCAATCACGCTTGCACACTGCCTCCGAAACTTTCGTCCGTCAAAAAAAAGAGGTTCGATTTTCTGCGTTTTTTGCATCCGTAGCAAGCATTTTGAATGGTGTTTTGACAATTCAGAGCCACCGAATCACGAATGCGAAAAACCGCATGCCTTTAGGCCCTCTAGGCTTGCAATGTGCCCTGGAGGGGTACCAAATGAACTGTATCATCTACCACACAGGTCAGCAAATCAAAAATCGACACAAATTGCATTTTATAACAGTGATTTAATACGTTTGTTTAAAATACACAACGACAAAAATCACATTGTATAAACGTGTATGCTAAATACATTTACACAGAAATTTAACTTTCAGGTATGGATCAAGAGACTGTGGTTTTGCAGTTGACGAAGGCGAGTTAAGTGCTTTTCCTGAGTCAAGGCTGACAACAGAATTATGTGGTGATAAAAACATCCAGGAATATCTAGAATTTGTAATGGAACACAATCAGTTACAGTGGCCAGAGAATTGGGAGGAAGCATTACAACTCTACTTCAGGGGCGGTTCTAAGGTCAGTGGATATTCGGTGCTTTAGCCCAAACTAAAATTGTGTATTTTTATTTAAAGGAATGAATTAATTATAAAAGCGATTTAAGGGAATAAAGAAAAACAAAGGCTTATCGTATTAATGAAATAATTTGAACTATTTGCAAGTAATATTTTATTTTTAATTATGCATGCATTCTCTCTAAATTAATCAAGGAAATTATAGCATATTTTCAAATCAAAAGGCAAAATTTAATAAATGAATAAAAAAAGTTGAGTAATTTGAGTCACCGGATACTGTCGGTAGTTGAGCATTTCTATTGTAAAACAGTCAAATATTAAATGTTTATCTACTTACATTTTACCAGGCATTCGTTCACTTCTTTAATAATTTTGACATTGATGAGCTAGACCGCTGAACTTTTAGTCATCAACAACAACAACAACAACAACAAACAGAGCGTAATGGAGTACATCAGAGCAGCATCAAGAATATCAAATATATTGCAGTGAATCTCTTATTTGCATCTTAAGTTTATTGCCAATAATAATGACAGGTTTGCGAAAGTGTAGAACTTGGTGAGCTTGCGCAAAACACATCTTCAGCACAGCAACTCAGTTAAACGCCTCTGATTGGCTGATGCGTTCAACAGACATGTCTGTGATTGGCTACAATGCTCAACGCTGCAAAAGCACGTCGCAAGTACCTTTAATGCAAAGGGAAAAATATAAATAAAACTGTAATATGCACTTTTGATGATTAGGTAATCGCAGCTGCTGTAATCTTATTCACATTTGTTTTTCTGATTCTGATTTTCTCTATGAGAAAGACAAGGTAACAAAATATTCAGGGCTTTACTAAAAACATTCGGGGCTAAAGCCCCCTTAGCCCAGCCCTAGCGCCGCCCCTGCTCTACTTCACAATGAAGGAAACAGCAGGTCTATGAACATGAGTGTTTTAAAAATGACAGTTGAAACCAAAGAGTACAACCTGGGAATAACTTTTCCACTTTTCAAAACAATTCAACTGTCACTTGTGTCATAGTGAACTAACCCTTTGAAAACATCCAAAACCTGGAGAATTCTGTATTCCAAAATCCATGCGAGTCTGAAAATGACTGTACGTGTCTAAGAGTGGTAACTTGAGTGTGTTTGAACATGTATTTGCCATTGGGAATGGTGAATTGGCAAGAAACACAATGCATGGTTGTGGTGTAATTCCAGCTGGTGGAAGTAGCAAACATCAGCACATTCTCGAGTGGCACTTCAGTCTGATGTTCTGAAAGACAAAAAATAAATGATGGAATTTTGAACAAAGTTAGAAATGTCAAGTTACTTTTTCCATAATTAAATAACCCAAAACTTACTTTGACTTGCTTTCTTCAGCAAAACACAAATTGCTTGCTCTTTTCCATACAACAACAGTACATCTACTAGCTTTAACTTCAAAAAGAGGACAGAAGTATTATAAACGTATATTTTTGGAAGACACTATTTATTCATAATTTAATTTCTCCCCCACCCCCAACTTGCATGGGATAATTTATATCCTATTTGAAGCATAAAAGCTAGTTACAAGCCACTACCATTGTAGAGATGAGTGAGACAGAATAATTGGATTGTGGCTGGCAGTTTCTATTATTTTTTGTGTAGTGCCTTATTAAAAGCACAACAATAGACAACTATAAGATCCAAAAACCATGCACGGGTCATGCTAGTCAGACTAATGGCTTCAAACCACGGTTACTACTAACCTCATCTACACTTCCTTGTCCACCAACCTCTACTACACTCCCTTGAGACGGTTCCACAGTACAATCACTAAACGGCACACAAACAAGGAGGATTAAGATATAAACTGTGAACAGATGTAATAAGATGTTTTACAGCCCTTTAGATTTAGATTAGATAGACAATATCCAATTTCTTCTGCTTTTATAGTGAACATGAGCCATGACAAGATTGAAAACGTCTTACATTTTACTGTTCATGCGCTTGTATGCTGAGGTATTATTGGCTGAAAGAATAATAATTGCAACTATATATGTAGTAAAAAAAAATATATATATATATATATATTTTATAAAAAAAAAAATATAAAAAAAAATTCACACAATTGAATATTAATTAAAAAGCACCCCTCCAAAACCTGTAGATTTTCGTCTACCCTGGTGGCGAAATCGTATAGAGCTGGGGGGCAGGCTGCCGCCTCACTGCATGCCATGGCCATCCTGCAGGTCTACCAGGCCCGGATGCTCAGGGACATGCACAAGGGTAGAGCTGATCCGGAGCTCATTAAAGAGCTGCGTGCCGCCACCGACCTCGCTTTCCAGGCAACGAAGGTGACCGTACGCTCCCTGGTCCAGGAGAGACACCTCTGGCTAAACCTGGCCGATATGCGAGAGGCTGAGCGGACTCGCTTCCTCAACTCTCCCATATCCCAGGCTGGCCTCTTCGGCGGCGCGGTCGAGGACTTCGCCCAACAGTTCTCGGCCACCCAGAAGCAGACTGAGGCCATAAAACATGTTCTGCCCCAGCGGCCAGCTGCTGCCTCCACCCAGCCACTGGCTCAGAATCCTCGCCGCTGAGTGCGCCCTCCTGCGGCTCCTGCCCGGCCCCAGCAGCGGCCTTCACCCAGGCCGCGCCATGGAGGTGGCCGCTGGAAGGCGCCCCAGCCCGTACCAACCCCGCAGCCTGCCAAATGCCAGGCGAAACGGCACTCCTGATATGGGCAGCTCAGAGATGGGCTGCAGTTCTTCCCATGAGATGGTAGCAGGGCCACTCCTTCCCCCGGTGGAGGACCGGGGGAGAATCTTTTGTTCTCACCCTGCTGCTGGCCTCTCAGCTGGTAGCACCTCCATGTGGTTAAAGGAAGAACTGACACCCCCATCTCTGAGCCCCCAGAGGCAGCGGACGGCAGTGTGCGACGCTCCGCCTTGCCACTCTTGTCCCCCTCTGTCGCCAGACCACTGTCAGAGCAGATTCTCGCGGACCCCTGGTCCTTCCCCACCTCCCAAATCTGGGCCGGTCATTCCGCCTTGCTGCCCCATCGTGGGTACGTCTGTGGTTCGCATGACTCCGCTGGTTCAGTTTTAGGGAGCCTGTCTAGAGCTTTCCAATCTGTCCTGCAAGGTCGCGAGAACCATCAGGCTTGGTTATGCGATTAAGTTCGCACGGTCTCCTCCCCGCTTCATGCCCCTATCATGCATGCGGAGGTCGCCACCCTACTAGCGATGGGTGCGATCGAGACCGTCCCTCCAGCCGAAATGAAGTCCGGCTTCTACAGCCCTTACTTCAATGTACCCAAGAAAACCGGTGGATTACGACCAATCCTGGACCTGTGCATCTTGAACCGAACCCTTCATAGGCTTCCATTCAAGATGTTGACAGCCAAACGTATTTTCGAATGTGTTCGTCCTCTGGATTGGTTTGCAGCGATCTACCTGAAGGACGCGTACTTTCATGTCTCCATTCTTCCTCGACACAGACCGTTTCTACGTACATACCAGTACACGGTTCTCCCATTCGGCTTAGCCCTGTCCCCTCACGTCTTCACGAAAATTGTCGAGGCAGCCCTTGTGCCACTCCGGCAACACGAGGTTCGCCTCCTGAACTATCTCGACGACTGGCTAATCCTAGCTCACTCTCGAGACCAGGTTTGCGAACACAGGGATCTGGTGCTCCGGGACCTCGCCTGTTTGGGCCTTCAGGTCAACTGGGAAAAGAGCAAACTCTTTCGTGTGCAGAGGATCTCTTTTTCGGTATGGAAATCGACACGGTCGCCATGTGCACGCAGCTTACGAGCGAGCGCGCGCGCGCGTAGTCACTGCTGAATTGAGTCAAATCGAGGGCAAGAATGTGGTTCCACTGAATTTATTTCAGAGGCTCCTGAGGCACATGGCATCCGCAGCGGCAGTCATACTGCTCGGAATGCTTCATATGAGACCACTTCAGCACTGGCTTCGTGATCGAGTCCCGAGATGGGCATAGCAACACGGCACTCTCCGAGTACCAGTTACTCGGGCCTGCCATCAGACCTTCACCCCGAGGTCGAACCTCTCCTTTCTACGGGCTGGAGTGCCTTTAGAACGAGTTTCCAGGCATGTTGTTGTCTTAACAGATGCCTCCACCACGGGCTAGGGTGCCATGTGCAATGGACATGCTGCCGCGGGCTCCTGGACAGGACCCCAGCACCTTTGGCATGTCAATTGCCTGGAGTTGCTGGCAATACGCTTGGCTCTGCACCGTTTTCGGGCGTTGCTCAAGGACCAACATGTACTAGTCCGTTTAAACTACATGGTGTACAGTAGCGTACATCAACTGACAAGGTGGTCTACATTCCCGCCGTATGTCGCAACTCGCCAGCCATCTCCTCCTATGAAGTCAGAAGCATCTGAGGTCGCTTCGAGCCATTCACATCGTAGAGCTGAACCATGCAGCTGACGAGCTCTCACGGTTTCAGCCACTTCCTGGGGAATGAGACTCCATCCCCAGACGGTTCAGCTGATTTGGGAACAGGTACACACAGGTAGATCTGTTTACCTCCTTAGACTCTTCCCATTGCCGCTTGTTTTATTCCCTGACCGAGGGGACCCTCGGCACGGATGCACTAGTGACTAGTGCACAGCTGGCCGCGGGGCCTCCGCAAGTATGCGTTTCCCCCTGTGAGCCTTCAGGGAGGACGAGGAGCAGGTCCTTTTGGTTGCACCTCATTGGCTCAACCGGACCTGGTTCTCCGTACTGGTGCTCCTCGTGACAGCCCCTCCCTGGCCAATTTCTCTGAGGAAGGACCTCCTTTCTCAGAGACGGGGCACCCTCTGGCACCCACGTACCGATCTATGGAACCTGCATGTGTGGGTCCTGGACGGGACGCGGCAGGTTTGAGTACCCTACCACCTCAGGTGGTGGCTACCATCACTTCCACTAGGGCCCTGTCTACGAGACACGCCTATGCGTTGAAGTGGAACCTCTTCGTCACCTGGTGTTCTTCTCGCCGAGAAGACCCCAGAAAATGCCCGATCGAGTCCGTGCTCTCCTTCCTCCAAGAAGGGTTGGAATGAAGGCTGTCTCCTTCCACCGTGAAGGTTTACGTGGCTGCCATCTCTGCGCACCACGACCTTGTGGAGTCGAAAACGGTGGGACAGCATGACCTGGTCGTCAGGATCTTGAGGGGGGCGAGGAGACTAAATCCTCCTCGCTCTCATCTTATACCCTCTTTGGACCTTGCAGTGGTCTTATCAGCCCTGCAGAGAGCTCCCTTTGAGCCATTGCGATCAGTGGAGCTTAAGTTCCTGTCAATGAAGACAGCACTCCTGGTCGCTTTGGCCTCCATCAAGAGGGTAAGGGACCTGCTGACATTTTCGGTTGACGAAGCGTGCCTGGAATTCGAGCCAGCTAACTTTCACGTGATCCTGAGACCCCAGCCTAGATACGTGCTCAAGGTTCCCACCACTCCTTTCAGGGACCAGGTAGTGAACCTGCAAGTGCTGCCCTCGGAAGTCTTTGTCTGTTATAGTGGGAAGCTGAAGTTAAAGGCTCTCTCCAAGCAAAGGTTGTCTCACTGGATAGTGGACGCCATTGTCTTGGCTTACCAGACGCAAGGTCGACCTGGGCTCTAGCGCATGACACCTCGCTAACAGACATCTGCAGAGCTGCAGGCTGGGCGACACCCAACACTTTCGCAAGATTCTATAATCTCCATGTAAAGCCAGTGTCCTCTTATGTACTCGCTTCCACTAGCCAGTAAGTAGAACCTGCTCTGTGTCATCGCTTGCTGTGCCATTCCACTCCACGGACTGGATACGTGCGTTATTTCACTCAGTTGAGTTCTCCTTAGGCCCTGAATTCCTCCGGCACTGTTGATGCCGTCACCAGAGTGCATACCCGGTTGGTCAGCCATCGTGATTGGCTAGGTGCTCCATGTGCATGGTTCCCCTGTGGGGCAACTCCCACATGTGTATTTCCATGGTAAGTCTCCTCCGAGCACGTGTTTTCCCTTGGCAAGACCCCTCTTGCCATCTCGAGGTTGAAACATTCCACCCTGCGGGCTGGACACCTCTGAGTTTCCCATATGCATACCGTACTCGGATCAAATGTGTTTTCTAAGTCCTCCCTATGGGTAGGCGCTGTGTTACATATTCCACCTGGGATGTGCCACCCAGTGTACCTTGGTATTCTTGTGTTAAGCCTAGCCCTTTGTCCGGGCTAGTCTCACGACAGGGAATCTTGCGCAGGGCACTGGAAGACAGTTGCTGTGGCGTGATTGAATTGGGACCCCCATTTCGTTTCACTGACGTAACTCATAGTGACTGAACGAAAGGTTACGTCCCTCTGCCACAACCGCTGTACCGCTGGAATGGCCTGGAGTTCAGTCTTGGCTTCTCAGCGGAAAACATGATGCGAGATTGCAAGCGTCCTCCTTTTATACCCACGGGGTGGGGCGGAGTTGCGCTATGCAAATTCCGCAGACCCAGAACTCGAAGGTGATAGGCTTCTAAGCGAAACCCCCATTTCGTCATTCACTGACGTAACATCTCCGTTCCCTCCTCAGGGAACGAGGGTTACATACGTAACCGAGACGTTTAGTTTAGTTTATTGTCGGTTATCGGTTTCAGTTTATGTGTGGATGGCAATGAAATTTTCCTGTTTTTGAGTGGTTTAATATGTGTCATGCGTGTTTGAAAGCCACACATAATGTGACAAATTCAAATGGAAAACAAGATTAAAACTCACTTAATTTTGAAAATTAACTGAATATATGCAATGTTGGTTCTCAAGTAAATGCATCTTGATTTAAGAACATTTAGATATTTTTAATGAAAAACAAGTCAAAGACACTGAAGATAAGATTTTTTTTTTTTTTTTTTTTGTGCAGTCCCTCATGCTACTTTTAATGGTTGTGCTTTGAAACTGGAGCAAAGGTGGGAGAGAAAGTTTGGGCTAATTATACGCTCCTGTATGCAAAGACTCTTCAGGTCCTCCAGCAAGAGAAGGCAGGCAGCAGTTGGCATGTTTGCCATGCTATACTCCTGGGTACAAAAGTGAAGTACAAAAAACTGGTGCAGGCGCTACTGCAGTGAGAGAGCCAGAACTGAACTGGCCCCAGGACAATGTGTTTGTTTAACAAATATCTTCACAGTCCAAGAAAATCATCAAAATATTAACAAACAATTAATAAAATAAGGTAACAGATTTGCACTTATCATTTCTCATCAGCACAATCACATCACCAGTATGTTTTGTTTCTCCCCCATTGCTCTTGCGTCTAGAAGCCCCTGGTGGGAATCTAAATACTGGACAGAATGTGACATTTCACTTCTTATGCAAATGTGTCCCTAATCCCTAATATAGGTTCTCTTTAAATGAAAATAAGTACAAAGAGAAAGAAAATGACAAAGACTATTCATATTCTCTGTGTAACTCTATCTATGTACGTATGTGCAGTGTTGGGGAAAGTTACTTTTAAAAGTAATGCATTACAATATTGCAAGTAACTAAGTGTGTTCCATTGTGTTATTTTTTCTCATCTGTGCTGGCTTGTTTTTAATAACAATAAAAAAAGTTCTATATTTGGCAAGAGCGAAGGCCTTTGCACTCCAAAAGTGAATGAATAAGCCTCAGGCTAAAGGAAATGCAAATTCACACCTGTACAGCTGCTAGAATGCAGAAGAATAAGACACAGGTGAAAAAAAGTTAAACACTCTTACTTCAGCAATAAAAACAAAAAACTGAAACACAAATGTAATTTTTATCTAAAGTAATTTTTGCTTATTAGTAAAGTTGAATTGGATCATTGAAAGTCATCAGCAAAGACATTGGTTAATAAAGTGAGATTAAGTGCATAAAGTGTTTTTGTGTAATTTAAAAAAAAAAATTATTGCAGGTTTGCGTAATATTATGAGTTTGCATGTTATTGTTTTTATTCATTTTTAAGAATGCTGTATCTGTTTTTGTGCAAGTGAGATGAGTAAATGCCTGATTACATTTAGTTTAGAACTACAATAAGCATCATGTTTTGACACAACGCCTCCGCACTTATTCTCCATTCCCTCAACATTGGGTCATGAGAGCCGTCAGTCAATAAAGGAGAAAAACAAAGCAACTTAATTTACATATTTGAAAAAGTAACTTTTTTTTTGTTGTTGTAAATTTAAAAGTCACGCTAGTTACTTGAAAAAGTAATCAGATTACATAACTCCTGTTACTTGTAATGCTTTAGTCCCAATGCATTACAGATGCTGAGTGTATTGATCAATTGTATTGATCAATGGCATCATTCTGTGCTGAAATATTATGTGTAATGGCATTAAACTGTATAATGGCCTGTTGTCCCAGGCAAGTGATTTCCTACATAGCTTTACTAGATACTATCGTTGTTCTCAAATAAGTTTTTCGTTTTAATTTATTCATGTATTTGTTCAGCAGTCTTGTACTGTAATAAGTGGTTTATGTAAAGACAGTGGATCAATATCATAAAATAAACATATTCACTTCTTGCTCAGTGGGTCACACAGCTTTACCACTCAGATATTCACTGTTGGACAGCTAAATAAATCAGGCTGTGTGATTTAGAAGTAGTTTATGGGGCTGTTGGTGCAGATGTAAGGTACTGTAATATTTCTGAGATAATACAGATTTGACTGATATTTCCATGGCACACGTAGGTTTCTGAACCCATGCTTACACAGAAGAAAGTCTAGGCACTGCTCCAGGACGGCTTGTATCGAGGCATTAATGTGTATAAATAAATAAATAAATAAATAAAGATGAGTTGCAATAAGCACTTTAAACGACCAAATAATTGATTTTAGCATTACATGAAATAACACTCTTGATTTTAATTAGCATGAAAAACTTCTCTGTAATTACCAATTTAGTCAGTTCTTTTATACAGTCAATATCAGGAGTCTTATTTAAAAGCCATAATGTAAAAAGAAATCAATGGCTTGACTGCTGCCATCATGTAAAATATCAGTCTAAAATGATTCCACATCTTATGTAACAAGCAAGATGTTATTGTGAGGTAATTTAACCGATTGTAATATTGTACATATTTTATTTTACATCCATAGAATCTTGCACATACTGTATATGGACGGAAGACTTTTAACAGATTTAAGAATCAATAAAGACGGATAAGAGAAGCCGCACCTGCTATAATAGGTCTACCTGCTGGATTAGAACTGTCTTTATGTATCTTAGGTAGAATATTGAATAATCGACTTTAAAAAAATTGAGAACCACTGCCAACTTTCCAGTGCGCATGTGTCGACTGCCTGTGTTTGTGCGTGTATCAACTTAGAAAGGCTGTATGTTCAGTGTTACATATAAACATAGTGTTTGCATCTCAACTTAAGTTTCTTGGATTTTGGGCATTCAAAAGTTTCCAAATAGCGCCTTACAAAAATTAGTTTAAAATATTTAAAGTGCTGTTCTGCATATCTTTCAGCAACAGTCACATTCATCAGATGAGCTGTTTATTATTTATGCAGCGTTCCTGTTGCCCTGTGAAAGAATGGAAAACTTTGGCCTTCGTATAGCAGCTTATCCCGTGATTTATGATAATTCAGGGATTACAGCACCTTATTTGTGTTATCTCTGCAAAACAGTATCTCCTTCCCATTAATCTTAAACCCTATAATTACCATGGGAATCCTTTACTGTTCATTAGCTTGCAATATTACTTAATGCACAGATGCACGCCCTGTTTGAAAAACAACATGGGCTTTTTCCTAAACTAATCAATGTTACCTTTGAAAACTAAAATTCTGTTTGTTTTGGCCATGGTTTGTTTCTGCCATTTTCTTTCTATGGTGAAATACTGACTTGGTGACTCAGATGTGAATATTTAATGCGCATGAATTATTCAGTTAATTGTAAATAGCTTTGGAAATCTTTTGTCCTCTGTTTGGTTGAGATTTCCTCGTTTAGAAGCATCTCCCAGGGTGCTTTCAGCAACACACTTACTGTCAGCCTACTGTACGGAGAACACTGAACTTGTTTGCCAGCATGTGACCTACTCCTGAAGGAACACATGAAGAACGCTGCCCAGATTTGCATTGACTCACAGTTTCAGAACAATCCTGGTGAATTTCAATTGAAAACCTGCTCACACTGATTAGTCACGTCCTTGTCACAAACCTGTATGGCTTCCCTTAGTGTGGGAAAAAGTGTGCTTAATTTTATTGAATGTGCACTTTAGTACATTTCTTTAAAAACTGTACTTGCAGATAATGTTATATTAATGTAATGTATTTAACCATGTGGTGCTCTTCAGTCATTTTTGTGACTGAAAAGTTTTTTTTATATATATATTTTTTTTTTTTCAACATTTTTTTAAATATATTTTTGGTACGAAACTTGGTAAAGGTATTAACACTTGCTATGTGAAAAACAAATCATGGACATAATTCAAAAAGGTTAAATGGTCCTGAAAAAATTGTCACACTTGTACTATTGGGAATGATTGGGAATGATTATCACACTAAAATGATTGGGAAACGGATTTCATCTAGTGGAAGCGTTTGGCACTGCAGCCAAACACACTCTTACTGTGCGTTCACACCAAACGCGAATAGCACGTCAAATTTGTGTCTACCGCGTCTAGTTGGACGCTTGAACATTTTGAATCCATTTGCGCGTCCAGAGCTAAATTGACGCGCGTAAAAAACAAAGGTTTGAAGCGAAATCCGCTTCTTTTGGGAGGGGCAAGTGCGCGCTTGTCTGTTTGCAAGATGGCTGATGTTGATCGAGCATTCATCGAGAGAGTTACCGCATCGGAGGATCACCCTTCAGGACACCAACTACAGGCGCTCTATCCCAGCTGCAGACCGCCTGTCCATCTGTCTTCGCTTAGAAAATGTATATGAAATTTTAAATACAGTATATTAAATATTGAAAAAAAATCAATGTTTTTCAAACTGTGTTACGGATATGACTGTTGGTGCTCTTTCTAGTGATACTCACTAGTATATACTCACTTTCTAGTGATACTCAGTTAACTGCTATATTGATATTGAATATTATATTCTGCTATATTGCTATACTCCATTTTGAATGAGTGACTCCGGGCGGGAGTTTATTCCGTCACTTATCCACGTGACAGCAGCAAGCAGGCTCCTGATTGGTTAAGGCGGCGCGAACGGCAAAGTTACGATTTTTCAACTTGGGCGTGAGACACGAATTTGCGTCAAACGTGTGAATGCACAAAAAGCACCAAATAAAATCATTTGCGCGTAAAGCGCGTATCGCGTTTGGTGTGACCGCAGCATTACTGAAAGCTCGTTTTTTGAAATATCAACCTCAAATTTGCATTTTATAAATGGATTGCAACTACTGCATAAAAATACCCTAAAAATACAAAATATTCTATAAAAACTTTTATAGTTCTATCAAACTAAAATATATTCATATATTTCATGCAGTCATATATTCATTCATTTCATTTCATTGAAAAAAAATAAATAAAAAAAAGGTAATTTTTGACTGCCACACGAGGAGCAACCTTCAATAATATTCAACCTTCATAATATATTTCCAAGACCCTTGTGATGGTACATCGACTTACAATAGGTTGAATGACACGTCTGCCATAGCCTGACGGGGTCTGTATCGCTTTTACTGGCACTACATAACTTTGGGGTTCGGGTTGTAACCCGAGCACAAAAAGAACTACAAAATTCGACTGCTTTACGGCATACGTCACTTCCCCCACCACTCGGACGTGAGAGGCCAACCCATATCTATGGGCCAACCAGCGTTTGCTTTCCGGCTTTCGTGCGTATGTTTTTGTCATGGCCAAAGCAGCAACGGACAAAAAAAAAGTTTGCCTATGTCTAAACGGCGTGTACAAGTTTGGTAGGAGCTACATTCTTGCAAGTAAATAATACATGATTAGACGGACAAAATGATCTTTAGGCTAACTAGCCTAATGACTGCAGGCTGATAGTCATGTTTGTTTATTTATTTTTCTGGTGAAAGTGTCTTGCCTCAGGCTATAATGCAAATCGATTTTTCAACTTTGCAGATTCATCTATGGTAGCTTGATATTATAATATTGACGATATATAGCTATTACCTACCACACAAACATTGAATTGAATTAGCATTATGTAAAACAGTAGCCAATAGGCTACTATAATGACGCTGGCTTGTAAACGTGAGCTACGTGATCTTTTGGCGTTTGAAAAAAATAAAACCCATGAAATTATATTCATATGACATGCTGAAATATATGCCACTGTACCTGGGATGAAGACATTTCACACGCAACGCAGGCAGTCTGTCCAAGATGTGAGAAATGAAGCTAGCGCAAGTTCTGCCAGGAAGACTCAATCGGTCACGTCACTAATTACCTCTTCATCTATCCAATCATATCATTTACTGTAGCATAAAAGGGTAGCACTTACACATGTCTGAGTTCGCAGATGCTGTCGCTCCAGCAACTCAACTGTTAGCGCAGTAGCCGACCAAACCATGTCTCAGGATCCGCAATCCATTTGCGATTATTCAGATTTTGTTCAGCCATCTCCTTCTGCTACACGCCGGAGTACCCGCATTCAATGCCGCACCTCTTCATGGGCGAGCTGGTCTTCCGAACACATACTAAATGCTCTCGTGGACGCCGGCATCCCTGTTAGCGAAGGAATTTCAAGAGAAGATCTTCTCCTCTTGGCCCAGAATACACTGGGCAATTCACCTGCATCTACTTCTCCATATCCAGATGCCGCCTCAACCACTGCTCAACCGAAAAAAGCCAGCAGGAAAAGATCTGCAAAATCTACACCTCGCCCAGCTAAAAGAACATCACTACCGGATCAAGAGATATCTCCTTCGCAATTTGTCGACCCTCCCGATACTAATCAGCTGCTCCTTTCTGCAGTTCAAAACCTATCTCAAACGGTTAAAGGGTTACAGTCCGAAAATTCTTTCGTCAACCCTGACCGCAGCCCAGATCCCGTTACAACCCGGCCTTCTTTCTCCGGTAATATCTCAGCGAGCATACCTTCTACATCGGCCTCTCTGCCCGCTCCTCTTCTCAGGATCCAGTCGCCATTTCAAAACGTCTCAGTTCCACCGGCTTCTCCCAGCTTTAATCTCTCCTCATCAACACCAGCTCAAGCTTTTGGTAGGCGTTTCGTTCCACCCGCCGGCCGCTACAGTCTCTCCACATCTCAGGTCAAATATTATCCAAGGTAAGGACATCAACCTGGCTTCTCTACTTCTCCCTTCGCCTGCCGCCGATAGGAAAATGGTGGACTGCGGTGACGTGGCAGTGCTCCTCAAAACTTCAGATCCACGCTTGCAACGCAATCTATCGTTCGGAGAGTTCGTAATTGCATTTAGCGTTTACAGGGACACTCTATGCCAAGTCTTCCCAGATAGGAGGGAAGAGTTAGACCTTTATCTATCTATGATGGCAGACTTTAATCAAAGGTACGGGGGTACTTTATTCTATGAGTATCATAAATCCTTTTCTGCTAAATCCACATCTTGCATTACACTCTACAATTCAAGACTCAACTGGTCCATCACTGATACTGAACTGTTCGTCATTTCGGCGGTCAAAGAAGTCTGTCGTGTTCTATCTGCAGCGCTCACGGACACTCAGCTGCTTTCTGCCCGAAAGCTTTTCCTAGCCGCGATCCGGCCGCTGTCCGTGGTACTGAAAATGTAAGACGCAGCTCCTACAGCAGAGGTCGCCCTGTTGAAACATTTAATGACAGTCCCATTTGCAATATGTTTAACGAAACTGTGTGTTCATTTAATAATTGTCGTTTTGCTAATATTTGTAGCCTGTGCAAGGACCCACACCCGAAATCAGTCTGCCCACGCCAATACAAACCTCAAACCAGAAGGAAAGCCCCAATTCAGAAGAAATTCTGAGCAAACATCCATCCACACCCATCAACATTTCAAACCTCTCTAGCTACCTTTCTTCTCACCCCGATCCGTCTTTTGTTGACTATCTTATCACCGGCTTGTCCCAGGGGTTTGGGGTGGGAATACTCTCACATCTCACTACATCTTTTTCAGCAAAAAACTTGCAATCAGCTATGAACGAGCCTGGTGTCAATAAAGGCTATGCTATCGGCCCTTTTGCTTCCCCTCCTTTTTCCCCTTTTAGGATTAACTCTATCGGCGTCGCTACTCGTAAATACTCTGGCAAAAAACGTCTCATTTTTGACATGTCTTCTCCTCATTCCAGCAAAATACCAAGTGTTAATGAATGTATTCCGCTAGAACCATTCTCCCTTCATTACGCTTCGGTGGATAACGCCATACAGTTAATCAAGCTAGCTGGCCAAGGTGCTTGGCTGGCTAAAGCAGATATAACAGACGCTTTTAAAACTATGCCAATACACCCTGCCGACTGGCCACTCTTCGGAGTTAAATGGGATTCAAAATTCTATTTTGCAGTAAGGCTCACTTTCAGGTGTAGAAGCAGCCCTCATATCTTCAACAGTCTCTCGGAAGCTCTGTGTTGGATCCTGCTGAACGTCTGCAAACTTCCGTTCGTTTTGCATTTACTCAACGATTTCTTGCTTATCGATTTCCCTTCTCCCCATTCTTCCATTCTCGATATCTTAAAGCAGGTTTTCAGTGACGTCGGCGTTCCCCTCTCTTCAGAGAAAACCCTGGGCCCCTCCACTAATCTCGAATTCTTAGGTATCTCCCTCGATACGGTAAAAATGCAAGCCTCTCTTCCCTTAGAAAAGCTTATAAGAATCCGATCTTTTCTGGAAAATTTTTCCTCTCGTCACGTCGTCTCGAAGCACAATTTATTGTCTCTGCTGGGCCACCTAAATTTAGCTATGAGCATCATCCCGCAAGGCAGGGCTTTCATATCGCGTCTACTGACGTCGGCTCATTCCGTGCCCGAATTTAGTAATCCGGTTCAGTTAGACGAAGGCTGTCGGTCCGATATTTCATTCTGGTCTCGCTTACTAAATGATTGGAACGGCATTTCTTTTTTCTATAACGAGGCTTTCGAATCATCAGCAGATTTACATTTATTCACCGATGCTGCACCGTCCGTCGGGTTCGGGGGATATTTTCAAGGGCATTGGTTCGCAGAGAGATGGCCGAACGAATTTCCTAAATCAACAACTAGCTCACTATCTTCAGCGCTATACGAACTTTATCCTCTAGTCATAGCCAGCGTAATCTGGGGTCCCGAGTGGTCTAGGAAACGCATTCTTATGTTTTGCGACAACGAAGCCACTGTAGCTATTATTAATAAAGGCAGATCATCTTGCCCGATGATCATGCCTTTTCTGCGTCGCTTAATCTGGCAGTCAGTCATCCACAACTTCATTATTAAAGCTGCTCACATACCTGGCCACTTCAATGTTGTCGCTGACGCTCTATCTCGCTCTCGTTTTCAGACCTTCAGACGGCTCTGCCCCGCAGCCAACAAGGATCCAACACCCTGCCCTCCCCTGTCAGCCACAACGTTATATTAGAAGATTTGCTTTGCTCAGCTAGACTTTACATGTCTAAAGGCGTTGCTCCATCCACTCTCAAAGCTTATACTTCTGCCTGGTATTTGTTTTCAATGTTTTGTTTAGCCTTTCAACTTCCTTTATTTCCTATTTTGATTTCGACTGTTTGCTCCTTTCTCGTGTTCAATTTCGACAAACGCAATTTAAAAATCTCTTCCATTCGTAGACTACTCGCAGGTGTTCAATTCTACGCTAAATATTACAACCCCGATTCTCCTAGCCTATTCTCTGCTACTCCTATTCGCCTAATGCTCAAAGGCATAGCTAAAACTTCTATTGTGTCCCCCGACAAAAGGCTGCCTTTGACGTTACCTTTAATTCATAGGTTAATCATTTCAGTTCGCAACGGCCTCTTTTCTAACTATATCAACACTCTGCTTGAAGCGGTATTTCTAACAGCTTTTTACGGTTTTATGCGTCCAGGAGAATTTACTTCACCAACCAATACATTTGATCCAGCCAGCGGTCTTTCCTTCTCAGACTTACAATTTTTTCCTAATTTTTTCACTCTTTTTCTTAAACATTCCAAGAACGACTCCAAAGGCTCCGGCATTACTTTAACTATCTCTAAAATCAGTAGCGATTTTTGCCCCTTCTCCTCTATGACTAAATTCCTTAAAATCCGTCCCAGTCTTTCTGCTGTTTCTCCCCTCTTCATTCTACCCAATGGAGCTCCTCTCTCTCAAAACCGGTTCAGGTTCCATCTCAACTCTGTTCTCAAAAGCTGCAGCTTATCTCCCTCTCAGTTCACCGGACATTCCTTCAGAATTGGAGCCGCCACTACAGCAGCCGAGCGTGGTATCTCTACAGCAGCTATCAAAATCCTGGGCAGGTGGTCCTCCTCGGCATTCGAGTCCTACATAAGACCAGATTTTAAATCCATCCTCAAAGCCCAGCAAGCTCTCCACTCATGATCTAGGTAAATTCCTATTTATCTACTGGTGGTGGTGTTTTTGCCAAAGCGGATTGGCACTTTTATGATTGTATGGCCTAGCTACTAAACCAAGATGGCCCGCGGGCCATGTGTCTGTTTAAACGGCTGTTACACGCATTAGTTTTAAGTGGCTGCGGCCAAGTGTCAAAACAATGACGAACCGTGGCTCTCGTGCTTTATCAAAGACGGCCTGTAGCATACGGCATTTCAAAGGCGGAATGTGGCCCATGTGTCTTATCAAAAGATGGTGTGGCCCATGTGTCCTATCAAAAGATGGCCTGTGGCCTATGTGCTCTATCATAAGACGGCTGTGGCCCATGTGTCCTATCAAAAGATGGCCTGTGGCCCATGTGTTCTATCAAAAGATGGCCTGTGGCTCATGTGTCCTATCAAAAGATGGCCTGTGGCCCATGTGTCCTATCAAAAGATGGCCTGTGGCCCATGTGCTTTATCAAAAGACGGGCTGTGGTTCATATGTTCTATCTAAAGACGGCTTTGATCCATGCGTATAATCAAAGATAGCAGTAGCATATGTCCGTTCATCACCGTAGTTGCAAAAATTGCGTTAGGAGGACCTACGATGGCCAGCAGTTTTTCATGTCATAACCCATAATGGTACACGTCCAAATCTAACATATTTTCTTTCTCTTTCTCTATCTTTGTTAGGAACTTCAGGATTTACGACCGGTGAGTTTAATTCTTAAACCGTTCTTTGGGGGTGGGCCCCGTTCCAGTGGATCCTTATTCCACCTATCTTTGGGGGTGAGCTGCGCCCCCGCCTCCGTCTTCAGGCGGGACTCGCAGATTCCGTACCCTCTGAACGCGAGTTATGAACGGGGCCTACGCCAAAGAACCTGATTGCTTGCTGAGCTTATAAATAAATGTTATTGTTACAATATCAATTCTCCCGAGTCTTTCTGGTAGAAATGAAGCTAGCGCAAGTTCTGCCAGGAAGACTCAATCGGTCACGTCACTAATTACCTCTTCATCTATCCAATCATATCATTTACTGTAGCATAAAAGGGTAGCACTTACACATGTCTGAGTTCGCAGATGCTGTCGCTCCAGCACCACCATCCTCCCCGCCTCCACTAAGATGGGACCTTCCTCAAAACCCCCTACTCCACAAGTCGGGTCCTCCCGCCATCATCCCCATCACCACCAGACAGGCTACCCCCTCCATCCTGAAGACGTCAGAATGTTCTTTTCCTCCATCCACCCCACCACCACCAGATGGCCCCTTTCCTTACTTCGCCGGGGGTGAGCTGCGCCCCCGCCTCCGTCTTCAGGCGGGACTCGCAGATTCCGTACCCTCTGAATGCGAGTTACGAACGGGGCCTACGCCAAAGAACCTGATTGCTTGCTGAGCTTATAAATAAATGTTATTGTTACAATATCAATTCTCCCGAGTCTTTCTGGTAGAACTCCTGCAGAGTTCGGGGGTATCGGCTTGTCAACAAATGCACGTGTATCCCCTGTTGTTACCATGACAGATTTAACGACCGCAGTAGAAGACAATACTGTTTCCAAACTGTAGGGGGACCCCAAGAGCAAAAGTTACTTGGTGTTACTTTAACTTTCATGACTATGTTTCTTAGCATATTTAAACACACTTTTAAAATAATGTGCACTTTATAATACAGTTTTTCTGAATTGCTAAAACACTAAACCCCATTCTCTGAACCAATTTCCTAATAGCCTAAATCAATTTGTCGAATAAATCACTCTCTGGAAAACATTAAACAAGTTCAGGTAATTAAACCACTGTATGCAAATCTCATGCACACTTTTTGCAAAACTCTAAACACATTCTTACACTCATTCACTTACAGACACTCACTCACTCACTAAAACACACTTCGCACTGTGATGCACTTATGTTTCAAAACGTTAAACACAACTACAACACAGTTGTCATCGTTTACACACAACGACTCGAAATTGTTCACACTTGTTTCTAATGATGAGACCAAACCAACTGTACATAATAGAAGTCAATTCAGAGCCAAAACTGACTCAAAATGTTGCACTAAATGTTGATACCAACAATGGAAACAATATAAGAGGGAGAGGAGGAAGAGGATGAGTATGAGAGTTGGTGAACGAGGAGGGAGAGGATGAGGACAGGGAAGAGCAGGAGTGGAAAACTCCTGTAATTGCAATTAACATGCAGTTCCCATAATATGCATTCTTTAAAAAAAATTGATAAAGTGTACTTCTTTTTCACAAGGATTTTTTTTTCTTCTTCTGTGGAACATAAATGGAGAAATATCGAAGAACAGACTGGCCATTTTTTTCATCAAATGAAAATGAATAGAAAATACATGGGTCAAACTAAAAAAATACTTTAAACATGACGTCTATTTTGACATAAACTGTAATGATCAATTGTAATCAATATGGTTGTTTCTCAGTGTCCTCAAAGGTAAGGTCACCTTCACTCTGTGTTGCTCCAGCTACAAAAATTGACAATTCTGACTCGTTCCTTTCACAGATGTTTTGTTCACATGTTGATTTTATTGCTCCATGTGGACCTCAGCAGTTTACATGAAAGTTTTGAGATGACACAAAGTATATGTTTCCTTTGAGGAAAGAAGGAAGAGATGGCGGAGAGAAAGCCAAGAAACTTGATGAAATACACTTCTGCTCCATTAAACAATTGGCAGCTTCCTGCTAGTCCTGCCAATTGATTTACTTAATGTTGGTTGCTGCAGTTCATTATGCAGGCCTGTCTTCATGCGTCTGATATGCGGCCTCACTGCTGTTAGAGAAACAGATGGTCAGCAAACCCAATTAACCTTTTCCATGCTGTGCTCTGGTCTAGCATACCCATCACACACACACCAGACCTTGTTTATGGACACAAAATCTTAATTATGTACATCTAAAACATGTAATACATACTGTGTACTGATAGGTAAAAGAGCATTCTAAATATTCACTCAAGGCAACTCAAGAAGTCATTAAAGGAATAGTTCACCCAAAAATGAAAATTCTGTCATTATTTTACTCACCCTCCAGTCCTTCCAAAGTGAGCGTGTCTCTTCAGAAGACTTTAATTAAACTGCTTGATTCATTGTGGATTCATCAGAAATATTTCAGGTTTCATTAAAAAAAAACACCATATCTTGCGTTAGAGGTTTGCAGCAGAGCCAGCATCTGTGTCTGTAACAATTTCTAAATTATTTGTTTCAGAACTGAGGAGAATGATGAGGGCCCAGCAGGAACGGCTTAATCAACTTACTCAAAAGTTTAAGGCAACTCCAGTCTCAGAGTGTGGGAAGCCACCATAGGCGCTAGGTCCTATAATTTCTAGGTGATGCAATCAGCCTGGGCATATTGATTGGAATTGTACATTAGTACAGACTCAGTTTAGAGATCAGCAGGCTCGTCCTGCAACCGTGTGAACTGATGAGCCACAGTTCAGAAGGGATAGGCCTTGGCCATGCCCCCATTAGTGATGGACTTTCCACTCTGTTGGGTATTTGCCCCTCTGTCATAGTTAATATGGGTGGGGTTAATGTTCCATGCTTATTGGATACGGGCTCTATGGTAACCACCGTCACAGAGAGCTTCTTCTGCAAGAAGATCTCAGCACCTCACCATAGAGGAGCAGAGTCAAGTGAGGGGTCTGTTAGGTAAATTTAGATATTTATTTTCAGCAAATGATTCTGATCTGGGGTGTATCAACCTGCTTACACATGAGACCCCACTGTAGTATCAGGTATCATTGCATCCCTCCTTCTGATTATACTTCTGTCAAAGAACACGTGCAACAATTGCTTGAAAGTCAGGTGGAAAGTAGTAGTCCCTTTGCTTCCCCCATAGTTGTTGTTAAAAAAAATGCGGCTGTGTGTTGCTCATTGACAGTTAAATCAGAGGACTAGGAAGGATGCCTTCCCTTTGCCCCGCATTGAGGAGACCTTGGATGCCCTTTCTGGGGCTCAGTGGTTCTCAACTGTAGAATTGGTAAGTGGGTATACCAAATCTTACCTAACTTAACCAAATACCAACCTAATTTCCTGTGGCAGAGCAAGACAAGAGCAAGACTGCTTTCTGCACACCCTTTGGGCTATTAGAGTTTAATCGGATGCCCTTTGGGTTGTGCTATGCCCCAAATACTTTCCAGCGGTTGATGGAACACATGTTTGGGGATCAACGGTTACAAACTTTGCTGTTGTATTTGGATGACATTATTATTGTTTCGTCCACAGTAGCACAACATTTTGAGCTATGGCAGTTGGTGTTCAGTCGTTTGCAGCAGGAGGGCTTAAAGGCCAAGCTAGGGAATTGCTGTTTTTTTTCCCAACAGGAGGTCCACATCTTGGGGCATGTTGTCTCAAAAGAAAGAGTTTCTACTGATCCAGGTAAAATTACTACAGTGACAGAGTGAAGGCAGCCTAGCAATGCTGCAGAGTTAAGATCTTTTTTGGGTTTTGCGAGTTGCTATAGGCGCTTTTTAAAGGGGTTTGCCAAGCTGGCTGCCCCTCTGCATCACCTAGTAGAAAAGCTGGTCAGCACAAAGAAAAAGAGGGGCTCAGGCAGAACCACTGAGAGCTGCTGGTCCCCAGAGTGTGAAGGGTTCTAGTGTCTTAAGGATAAATTGATAGCAGTTCATGTGTTGGCATATGCCGACTTTGCTAAGCCCTTTGTACTTGACATTAATTTCTTGACATTTGGGACTAGGCGCAGTGCTTAGCCAGGAGCATAGTGGGAGGTAACGGCCAGTGGCTTATGCCAGTCAAGGGCTTAGGCCTACAGAAAAGAATATGGAGAATTATAGCTCCATGAAGTTCGAACTTCTTGCACTTAAATGGGCGATGGCAGAAAAATGCAAGTATTATCTCCTGGGCCATCATTGCATGGTCTATACAGATACCAACCCATTGAGCTACCTGAATTTTGCTAAGCTAGGTGCAACCGAGCAGCGCTGGGTGACCCAGTTGGCAATTTTTGATTATGAGATCAAGCATTGGCCTGTTCGTTTTAATGTAAATGCTGACTCTTTGCTGAGGCAGTATTCCTCTTGTATTTCCACACAGTCCTCTGGTACACTATTGCTTAAAACACTCCGCACAGCTGACATCCTCCAGGAGATGGGAGGTGAGTTGGTAGGTGTAGAACAACATGCTATTGCTGTCTTCCCATTTCACTCTGAGGAAGAGCTCCAGCGGATGCAGATGAGTGGTCCACAATTGAGGGTATTTCTTATGGTTTTTCAAGGAAAAAGTACCCATCTAAAGTGGAGCGGCAGTCAATGTCTAAGTCAGGGCTGGAGCTCTTGCGACAATAGGGCCAATTGTTCTTTAAGGAGGGATTGCTGCACCGCCTCCTCCAACTTCCTGATGGTAGGGTGGAGGTAGATCAATTGGTATTACCAGTTTTGTGGGATGATGTATTCAGGCAGTTACATGATGAGTTAGTTTGTAGAAGATGCTATTTGCTGAGCATGAGTTCCTTTGTTTAAGAACATAATCATAATTGTAGGCAGTGTACAATTTCAAAGTCCAGTTATCCAGTAGCGCATGCTCCCATGGGCCACTTGTTGGCATCTAAGCCCAACCAAATATTGGTTGTTGATTTTACTTTCTTAGAACCATCTAGTGAAGGATGGGAGCATGTCCTAATTATGCTGGATATATTCTCAAAATACATATTGACGGTGCCAACTAGGGACCAGAGGGCAACTGTTGTGGCAAATGTCCTGGTCCAGGAATGGCTCTATAAGTTGGGTGTGCCAGCCAGACTTTCTGATCAGGGTCGGAATTTTGAGAGTGCAGTGATATCCCAATTGTGTCATCTTTATGAAATTCAGAGGACTCACACGACACTGTATCATCCTTAGGGGAATAGATAGTGTGAACTCAACATTCGAACACTGCATGATCTCCTTCAATCCCTTCCGCCCGAACAGAAACGTTCCTGGACTCAGTACTTGGCACATGTGGTCTTTACATATTGATGTACACCACTTGCCATCATACCACGAGTGAGTCTCCCAATTGTTTGTACAGACTCTGCGGTTGCCTGTAGATTTTCTGCTGGCAGGGGCGGAAGATCCAGCCATGGGTAGTATGGAAGATTGGGTAGTAGGCAGCAGGAGGGGTTATGAGTAACCTATAGAAGGATAAAGGCCCATCTTGAAGCAGCTGCAGAACATAGGAAGACTTTGTATGACCAGACCATAAGTGGTCAAGCCTTAATGGAGGGCCAGTTAGTACATTTGTGTGAATTCGTGAACCTAAATTCGTGTGGAGTTCGAGGCCGGAATAAGATTCAGAATCTGTAAAAAGTGCTACAACCACAAAGTAGGTTTTTTTTTTTTTTTTTTTTTTTGCGCACAACTTCAGGTATTTAAAACAACACAAAGAGGGCAGGGTCTACACAAAGCACAAGTACAGTCAAATGAAATCAAATCTGATTGGTTTTACATACTCAGTCCATTTGGACCAAATCTTATAAAAAAATTCTTTTTCAACTTTGAGGGAGAAGGATATCTTTTCCATAACATAAATCTCATAAACAATTTCAATCCATTCATCAATGGTGGGTGGATCTACTTTTAACCATTTCCTCGTAACAGATTTCTTGCTGGCTGCCAACAGTATCGCCAGCAATTTTTTATCATTAATGTTCCATGTTTCGAACCCTAGATTGCCCAAATACACAGTTTCACATTTGAATGGAATGTTTACATTAAATACATTGTTTATATGTTTATGGATCTCTTCCCAATAAGGTCTAATTGTCTGGCAGTCCCAAAAAATATGAAAGTGGTTGGCTCCATTAGACCCACAAAGTCTCCAACAAGCATCTCCGCTACCCTGGTACCGTTTCTGAATGGGTGTGATAAAAAATCGTACAATGTTTTTCCAGCAGAACTCCCGCCATGTGTTTGACCCGGTTGATAACCATTGTAGTTGGCATATTTTCCCCCAGCTCTCCTGTGTGATCATCACTTTCAATTCCCTTTCCCATTTCTTCTTTATGTATTCTGTATTCTCTTGTTTAGATAATTGTATGGTATTGTATAATTTGGAGATAATTTTGTTACTTGGTCTGGGTTTAATTAATGTTAAAAATACTTCCAGGAACCCTGACTCATCTGTTCCTAACACCCCTTTAAGGTTTTCGTTAAAATGGTGTCTCACTTGCAGGTACCTAAAAAAATCATCTTTTCCCAGTCCATAATCTTTCTGTAGGGTTTCAAAACTCTGGAATACCCCTTTGTGGGTGAATGAGTAATAAGTAGTTAAACCTTTTGAGATCCATATCTTAAATCTGCCATCGATCCTGTTTGGTGCAAAGTCTGAATCATAGGCACACCATCTCATAATTTTTGATGCTTCTTCTAATCTGCAAATTTTTACTATTGTCTGCCAGGACTTCAGAGAATTGCCTGTTATAGAATCGTCTGGGATTTCCTGTTCTTCTAATAATTTGTTATCACTTAGTAGGGCTGTTATTGGGATTCTGTTTAACATCGTACTTTCTATTTCTTTCCATGCTGCAGTGTATGTTGGCGAACACAGGCAGACTAAAGGTCTCAGTTGGGCTGCATGGTAGTAATCCTGTAGGCAAGGAAGGCCCATTCCACCCTTCTCTTTTCTTAATTGCAGTGTCTTAAATTTAATTCTGGCCCTTTTCCCTTGCCACACATACCTTGCTATTAATCTGTCCCATTCTAAGAATTGCTTAGATGGTATTTTGACTGGCAAACACTGAAAAAGGTATAGTAACCGTGGAAGAATATTCATCCTGATTGATTCTATCCGGGAGCTTAAACTTAAAAAGGGGATAACATTCCATCTATGTATATCAGATTTTATCTTTGAATTTAATGGGCCGTAATTGATGTCATACAATCTTGAGAAGTCCCTAGGTAATAAAACACCTAAATATTTAATGGATTCAGCATCCCATTTCCAATTGTACATGGTCTTAATTAAGGGTGGTGGATCGTAGTTAAATTTTAATATTTGAGTTTTGTTGATATTAATTTTATAACCCGAAATGAAACCAAATTCCTCTAATAATTTCATCAATTTTGGGAGTGTCTGAGTAGGTTGTGTTATACTTATCAATAAATCATCAGCGAATAGGGCCAGTTTTTGCTCCCCAGATTTCATTGTTACCCCCTTTATATCCGACCTCTGCCTAATCAGTTGACTCATGGGTTCTATAAACAAGGCAAAGAGGAGCGGCGACGCACAACACCCTTGTCTCGTTCCTCTTTCCAGGATGAATGAACTGGTTAGATCTCCATTGATTTTGATTCTAGCTGTTGGTTTGTTGTATAGAGCTGCAAATGTGTCAATTATACTCGTATGGAAACCAAATTTTGAAAGTACTTTATATAAAAATGACCACCTCACTGAGTCGAATGCTTTCTCTGCATCTAAACTTAATATCAGTGTCTCCAGTTTTTGTTGTGTGATTTGTCTCATGACGTGCAGTGTTTTCCTGATGTTATCTTGGGTCTGTCTTTGTCTAACAAAGCCAGTCTGGTCCTTGTGTATTAATATTGGTAATATCAGTTCTATTCTTTTAGATAATATGGAGGTGAATAGTTTGTAGTCATTATTTAAGAGACTTACAGGACGATAATTCCCACAATCTGATTGGTCTTTCCCCTCTTTAGGTATGACCGAGATCATTGCCTCCCTCCATGAGGGGGGGATATTTTTGTTTTCTAAAACCCAATTAAACGTTTTTAATAATGTTGGAATTAGTTGATCTTGCATTGTTTTGTACCATTCTGTAGGAAAACCATCGGTCCCTGGAGACTTCCCCCCTTTCATTCTCCTGATTGCTGATTGAATTTCTTCTTTTGTTATTTTAGATATTAATTTTTCATTTTGCTCATCAGTGATCTGTGGGAGATTAATTTGGGCCAGAAAGGTATCAATCTGATTGTCGTTGCTTGTCTGTGGCTGGGAATATAATGTTTTATAGTATTCTAGGAAGCACTGCTGGATTTTTTCCAGTCTAGTTTCTATTTCATTTGTTGTGGAGTTTCTTATTTTGTGTATAGTTCTATCCGCTTGTTGTTTTCTTAACCTATATGATAAAAGTTTCAGTGATTTCCCACCTGCCTCATAGTATTGTTGCTTTGTGAAAAGTAGTTTTTTTTTTATTTCCTGAGTATTTATTTCATCTAATTCTTTTTTTAGTTTATTAATCTTATGTTTGTTCTCATCTTTTAGAGACTTTGCGTGTTCTTTCTGTAGTTTTTTCAAATCTTCCTCCAATTTTTTTTGTTTTATTCCTCTAATTTTCTTCTCATATGAGGATATAGCTATTATTTTGCCCCTAATCACCGCTTTTAATGCGTCCCAGAGAATAGGTGGGGTCACTTCTTCATTGTCATTAATATCCAAGTACAACTGAATTTCATTTTTCAATTTATCTTTAATAACTGGGTTATTCAGAATGTTTGAGTTCAGTCTCCAGAGAGTGGATTTCTTATTATTATTCAGATGGACTAACATATAAATGGGACTATGGTCTGAAATAGTGCTAGCTTTTATTTCACAATTATCCACCTTACAAAGATCTCTTTTAAGCATAAAAAAGTAATCTATGCGCGAGTAGACATTGTGAGCGTGTGAGTAATGCGAGTAGTCTCGGCTCGTCGGATTTATCTCTCTCCACACGTCCACAATCCCCACTTCACGCAACCACGTATTTAATTTTCTACTAATGTTTTTAGCGCCAGATTTCCCATTTGATGAGTCAACTTTCGGGTTTAATCGGATATTAAAATCTCCGCCACCTATTAAAATCCCTTGACTTTTTGTTGTCATTAGATCAACTATATGTTTATAAAAGGACCAGTCACTGCCCGGAGGAACATACACGTTAAGGAGACTCATCACAGTTCCTTCTATTTTGCCCGTAATCATAACAAATCTGCCTTCAGTGTCCTTATGTTCTGATATGTGTTCGTAATTTACAGCACCGGATATCAGAGTCGCCACTCCTCTCCTCTTTCCCGATCCATGGGAAGAAAAGTAAACATGTTTAAATCCTGATTTATTCAATTTGGCATGTTCAGTGTCATTAAGGTGCGTCTCTTGCAAGAAAGCTACCTGAATTCTATCCTTCTTTAATTTTGATAAGATTTTCCCTCTCTTAACTGGATTGAGTACCCCATTTATATTAAATGATGCTATCTTTAATGACCTATTTTGCATCTATGTGATTCCCCCCTTCATCTCGCTCCGAAACCTAGTGCGCTTCCCCCTCCCTGCAAGAACCGGCAGGGAATGAACGACTAACATATTAATAAACATAAAACCGAACATTTGTCCGTGTGACTCCCTATGTAGGGGTCTGTTAATTTGACCCTGTTGAGCCTCCCAAAGTGGCTCGAAGGGAAAATTCCCCCTCCTCATTCCGGAGGGAGAGGCCCTTACCTGCAACAGTCGCATGGAGAAAAATAAAATAAAATAATTAAAACAAGTAAAAAAATAAAATAAAATAGAAATAGAGGGATTAAAAGATGAAAAGTTAGTCCCGAACGAACCAGTCAATTCTGCTATAAAATTCCGCCACTATTTACAGTTCAAAAAAAAAAATCACAATAACTCCGTTGTCCTCGAACTTTGGGTTAAATCCTTTAGGTCCCGGAGGGGGCCGGTGATGATCTCCTGAAGGCTCGGAGTTTCTCCCTGTAGTTTGCATCACGTCCGGCTTTGAGTGTATCCTTCCTCGCTCGTCTGTCTACTCTCTTCCAGGATAATCGCTGCACCTGTTCCATGAGCGTCTCCGGCGGTCTGGTGGTTGTTGTTACCGTGTAGCCTCTTCTCCGCAGGTCCTCTGAAGCCTCCTCTATAGTATCATAGGTTTTGGTTCCATCGTCGTGTCTCACGCGTAGCCTGGCTGGGAAGAGGGTCTGGAACTGAACTTTATTTTCTTTCAGCACTTTGCGGATCTCTGAATATTCTCTTCGTTTTTTGAGTATCAGAGGTGGATAGTCGTGATCCAGGTTTATATGGTTGTCTTGCCAGGTAAACCCCTTCCTCTGCCATGCCTTGCGGAGTAATGACTCTTTTGTTTTGAAACTTAAAAACTTAATTATGATGGAACGTGGCGGCGCGTCCGCTGGCGGCTGCGGTCCCACCGACCGATGAGCTCTTTCAATCTGCAGGTCGGGCATGTCATCAGTTAACTCGAGACCCTCATGGAGTAAATTTTCCACAAATGAGACCATCGTTGTTGATTCTTTTTCGGTTCCCTCCGGCACCCCATAAATCCGTATGTTATCGCGTCTGGAGCGACTTTCCAGATCCAGCAGCTTGTCCTCCAGCTTGGTGTGTAGCTTTAGCATAGCAGTGATGACATCCTCTGTATTTTGGATCCTCTCCTCTGCTTTCTCAATTCGCCCTTCTGCCTCGTCCAATCTGGTATTCACCTTCACAATTTCTTCTTTTATTGTCTCTAATTGATCTTTATTTTCTTGGCGAAACTCCTTCAATTCTCGCAGAATCAGTTCCAAGTCGGCCATTTCTCCACGTTGTTTGCTAGTTTAAACCCGTTAGCTGCTAATGTTGCTGCGCCCCGTCTTTCTCACCTCCTGTCTTCGGACGAATTTTTATTGCTCTAAGTGGTGTTATGGTTCTTGCCCCCTTATTTGTGTTTTTTATGAAATTATTTATTTGTCTTGTATGGGGGAATTTCTCTAATTACACTGGCTCAACCGGGAGCTCTCTCTCTATGCGACCATCTTGACGATGCTCCGACCGGAAGTCACAAAGTAGGTTTTATATATTTTAAATATTTGTAATCTAGTTTATTTTACTGGTTTTATACAAAAAAGTATCAAAATACTTCCTCTTTACTTAAAATATATCAGTTTTTATATAACAATATATTTTAAATAAAACCCATGCAATTTATTTGGGTAGTTATTTGTATGTGGTTGTTGTGTACAATAAATGTTATAAAAGTGAGTTGACAATGCAGAATTTATTTGAGCAGCTGTCGATGTGGCAGGTGTGTTCATCAAACGTAAATTTTTTAAATTTTATAAGTTGGAATTATCCCTTTTTCACTGGCGGGGACTTTCCCAGGCAGACGCAGTATCTTCCTCTGCACTTCAACTGTTTGGTCGCTGCAGCGGATCTGAATTTCAGGGTCTGATTAACACGGTAAGTTGAGCAAATTTAGCCGAATGACTGGTGATGTAAAGTCACGCGAAATCGCTTACTCCACTAGGGAGCTGAGGTTAGGTTTGCAAATTGTAAGCTAGCTATCCTGCACACATGGTAAGCTAAGATGGCTGCACAGTGTGGTCGATCGGCAGACAACAGCGGTTGAGACCGTGCTGTTAATATGAAATTAGTGCTGTAGTCATGCCTACTATGTGTTTTAAGGCTTGGGCTTTAATTTTGCCAATAATATCACTTTTAATCGTTAGTTAGTGTAAACTTAAACTAGCATAGTACTAATGTTAACGTGTTTTATCTAACTTTTAGCTTACCGTTTAATGTCAAATATTAGTTTAAGTTAACGCTAAAAGTGATATTATTGGTAAAATTAAAGCCAAAGTAGGCTATCCTTAAAACACAAAGTAGGCATGACTACATATAATTTCATTTTAACAACATGGTCTCCGGTGGCGGTGGCCGGTGGGGGATGCAGCTGTCGTGGGGTGCTCGCGTTATCAGCAGCAGTGTTTAAAAACACATACAAGTTACGTAGGTAATAATTAGTTGCACAAATGCCCTCAGTTATATTTTTAGATTGCACAGATTAAATGTCGGGATCATATGCGATCGAAACGGTCGCAATTTCGAGCCTTCAGGCAAAAGTTGTGCGGGCAAATAAGGGAAAGTAAGATGTGGTGTTTTATGGACAATACTTTGTTTTGTGTGTTGTGTGTCTTTGACAGGACTCAGAGATTATGTTAGTATACTTTTGCATTACTAAAGCAGATGCACAGATTAGACTGTAGAGATATATGCTTAGTAACGTTAGTCTGTCTGATTTTAGAGATTTTATCCACGTTATTTTAATGCTGCATAGTCAATTAATGACAGATTTTGGTTGAAAAAACCCTTAAACTATTTCTAACCTATTACTTAAAGAAGTTACATTTACAACTGATTTTTAACCTTATTTCTAACATGCATTTTCCTGGTCTTTAGATACCCAAGCACTTTTGTTACCTGGGGTCTTCAAGCTTCACATCCAGGTAAGAAAAACTTCAGAATAGATTAAATTACAATTTGATCAGATTATACTTTTTGACAGGATTCATCTGCCTCTGTGGAGAAAAGGAGAGAAGTGGTCTTGAGAGATGCCTTGAGTACATGGGGAAGAGACAGGAAGACCTCATCAGTGTCCACCACGTATGTATTGGGCTTAAAGCTACTTGTCTATTTTTATGTCTGTCCCATTGAGCACAGTTATGCCCAAAAGACGTCTTTTCAACGTCTTTGTCAAAAAAGTCGTATGTTGAAGAGACGTCCACTGAGGAGCCAGAATGAATGTTATGACGTCTTTTTTTGACGTGTTCTGTAAGTCCAATATAGACATTCATGGAACCTCCATACAAGGTTAAAAACTAGTTCAGATGTGGACATATTTTACATAATTTAATGTCTCATTTAGACAATTTAAACTGTTTCTGGACCAAATAAACACTTGCAGGATGCATTAAATTAAAACTCATGTTTATTTCAACGTAATTTCTAATTGCAAAGCAACTCACAGACTGTGGGCCCTATTTTAACGATCTGAAACGCAAGTGTCAAAGCGCAGAGCGCAAGTAACTTTGTGGGCGGGTCTCGGCGCTGTTGCTATTTTCCCGGCGGGATAAATGACTCTTGCGCCCGGCGCAAATCTAAAAGGGGTTGGTCTGAAGTAGCTTCATTATTCATAGGTGTGGTTTGGGCGTAACGTGAAATAAACCAATCAGAGCATCATCTCACATTCCCTTTAAGAGCAGACGCACTTTTTCCTTGGCGTATTGATATTATAACGGCGGATTTGCCAGACGCGCGCCAGGAGCGATTCACAGCCGAGGAGAGCAACGCTCTCGTCACGGCCGTAAAACACAGAGAAGTGACATTGGGGATGGGAGAAACACACCCAAATTAGCTTCGGTTAAACAGGCATATAATAATGTGGGTAAATGTGTAAGCTAGATGTATGCTTTTATAATAAATTGTCTATCTGTAACACAATTGTCAGTTTTAAGACAAATTTGAAAACATACTTTTATTCTCTTGCTTTTAATTCTCTTTAATTTCTTATGTCTTTTTGCTTTATTTTTTGTTTTGAAATGTTGATACATATTTATTTTTTAATTTTTTTATGTGTGTCTTAGACACATTTTTATGTAATTTTAAGGCATATTGTTTCTGCCTTTCCTGCTCTAACTTGTAAAGCACTTTGGGTCAACTGTCGTTCGTTTAAATGTGCTATACAAATAAAATGACTTGACTTGACTTGACTTATCTATCTATCTATCTACAGTATCGTTTGTAATAATATGATTTGCAAAAATGAAAACTGCTGCTTCTGTGTAGATTAGAGAATCAAAGTTTATGCGCGTTGTGCACGCTATACATTATGGTCAAGCATGCGCCCTTAAAATAGCATAATGAACAACGCGCAACGCGCCACTGACTTTAGACTAGGTTTTTTTCTGGCCAGTGGCGCAATTGTTTTATGGAACAGTAAAATAGCACCAGGGAACGTTTGCGCCGGAACACGCCTCCTTTTTTGCGCTGAACCGCCCAGAGAGCGCAAGTTCATTCCCTAGTTTAGCGACGTGCTTCTGTGGAGGGAAAAGCGCGCTTTGCGCGGGTGCAAAATAGGAATGAAACATGCGTCACTGTACAAAGTCAATTGCGCTGGGTGCAAGATAGGGCCCAGTGTGTGTTTGTCCAAAAATCATTAAATCATTACTGTCTACTTAGGGCAGGCAGCTTAAGGTCCCTGGTTCGAATCTGATTTCTCTCACGATCCAAATATGTGTGAATTACAGATGCTAAGCTGTCTAAAGGTGTCAGTGCGTGTTTGTCCAAAAATCATGAAAAGAAACTTCACTGTCTGTGAATTGCTTTGCAATTACACATGGAAATTACATTGAAATAAATGTGAGTTTTAATTTAATATATCCTGAGAGTGTTTATTTGGTCTAGAATAAGTATAAATTGTCCAAATGAGACCTTAAATGATGTTGAAAATATGTCCACACTGTCCACATCTGAACTAGTTTTCAACCTTGTATGGAGGTTCCTTGAACATTCATTACAGAACACCTCAAAAAAAGACGTAAAAACTTTCATTCTGGCTCCTCATTGGACGTCTTTTCAACATACGTCTTTGTGACAAAGATGTTGAAAAGACGTCTTTTGGACATAATTTTGCTTAGTGGGTGTATTAATATTGTGATGATATGGGGTGATTACGTTTGCTCTTGAAAGATATTTAAACTCTGTAGCTTAATTAACAGTAATGTGATGACCAATCTGGTACAGGCAAGGACAATTGCATCCGTTTTATTGTAATGCATCCTTTGAACCAGAAAAAGACAACACTCATGCTAGAGTAGATCATGATAGTTTAGTACCCACACTCCATGGCATTGTCATAGTAGACTTCACTCTGGTCACATGTTCTAGTCACAGTATCCGTCTAATATCCACCACCTTTAGCAACAAAAGTACAATTTTGACTTTGTGTCTTATGTCTTTTACCTGTCTGCTATATTCATCTCATTTCCTATTTGTCTGACCAAACTCTTGATTCTTTTTTGTCTCCACCAATAGAGTCGGGCTGAAACAGAGGTGCACGCTGAGCTTGGCAGTTGCCCACTGAAAATGTACATGTGCCATCACCCCGACACGATTGGGATTATCATATAAGGACAGCCCCGTGGTCAGAGGTGTGCCAAACCTGTCGAAAGCATGCTGCCTCCTGTTTGGACTTACCTATGCTCTCGACCTCAAGTATCCCTCAAAACTGGTGTATACTTGAGATATATTAGAGGCTTTTTGTGGGATTGGACCCCGTGCGTCCTAAGCCATCATCATGTAATTTTTGACATTGCAGTTCCAGTGTGATACAATGTGATGTTATGGCTCACATTTACCTTTATCCAAACATTGCAGATTGGGCAGTTTGGATATTTCACTGTACTGTTCAGAAGGTTGAAAATACACTTCTACAGTGTTTGTTTTATATTAGAGTGTACATGTGCGGGAGTGTACAATGATCACATTTATTTGCTGTTTTGTAGTCACTGTTAAAAGTGACACTGGTTGACATTGAATAAATTGAATAAATTATTGTCTTCAATCTATCTTCTCATCTTTTTCTTCTTCAATTGAATTTGTAATTGTTATTGACAAAGTCTGTTTATGTAAAGTTATTTACTGTAGTGCAGAATATAGACATTTAGATTTATTTTCTGAGGTTATAGCCAGGACTCAATTAAAATGTTTATTCACATATGATTAAGTTCATTTTACTAAAAAAATAATGTTCATAAAATCTAATTAAAATGAGTACAGGTTACTTTTAGCAACCCATAAATAAGTTACCTGTACCAAGAAAAGTAGGTTTATCTAACTGAGTAATACTAGTACTATTAGTTAACTCAACTTGATTTTGTTGCATTTGTATTAAGTAATGTTAAAGTGTTCAATATACTTAAAAAAGGCTGCAAGTTGAATCAACATAAAACATCCAATGCAGCCACGTGCCTCACCTTTTATAAGTTAGATCTAGGTATTACTTTGCACTTTATAAAATAGTGAGAGCTTCCCGCGAAGGTGGTTAGGTGTACAGTATTTCTCCATTGGATGAGCCATCTCGGGTTAAACGTGCATAGGTCTCTGTTGAAGCTAGCTTCTGCAACAGTACAACAGGCTAATCATTGATTTAGGGCTACAGGGACAAGATTTTGGGGAACATTTGTGTGATAGGGAGCCTGTGATGGTGGTTATTGACACCTGGTTGTGCTCTCTCCTTGGCCTTTGTTTCAAATTCAACTTCAAGAGAGGCCTCTGTTGTACAATCCTTACAGGTAATGTATCTTCTAGTGGATCAATACAGGCTGAGAACTAGCTTTTGGAACAAGGGGTGGACTGTCATTTTCGCTGTAGAATGTAGAATGTTGATTATTGGGACAAGGGTTGAAAATCTGGGGGTAGTTTGTAATAGGAGGGCTCCCTTAAGAATGGTGCTTGTAGTAGGGTGGCCCTTTTAAGAATTATGTGTGGATTGCGTGGTGGGTTGGTACGTCATGCAATCACATACCTATATTGGCACAGGTAAGATTTAGGTCCTCCTTGTGGCATTGCATTGATGTGACCTGTTTGTGTGGGACTTGCGTCTTCTCCAATCCTCTGGAAAGGCATGCTTTGTTAAAACTTTGCGGCTTTTAGACGGGAGGGAAATAATAATTTAGAATGCATGTGTTTGTGAGAAAGTAATTACATTTATTTTTGGATTAATGTGGTTGCTGTTTAATTTAATTTTAGACTAGTCGGGTACATCCAGGCATTGTCAGTGAGTATGTAAGTGTCGTGCGCATGAGAGGTAATTTTCCCCTTACCCTATTTATGTGATAAAATGTTTGAGGGGAGAAAAGAGGGGAGGGAGAGGAAAGCAGAAGAATGTCTATTTGTTGTTTTGCAGAAGTTGCCAGCTGCTGCTTTGCTGTGGCTTATATAGCGGTTCCGGTTCTGGGATGCTGGATTGTTGCTTAGGGTAGCTTCGGTTTGCCGAGACAGTGGCCTCTTGTTCCAGCGCCACCTAATGTTTGTTTGTGCAAGGTTATTTATGATTTGTTTTTGTTCATTCGTTTGCTTTTCTTTCCCAATTGTGTGTTTGCATTTGAGTTAAATTGAACTATTTTTTTTCTGTTTATGTTTTTTTTTGTGGTATTTTGTAATCTCTCGCTCTCTATCCGGGACTCAACCAGAGTCCTTGGGAGTTCCTCTCTAAGAGAGTACTTTGCGTATGCAAAAGCACAAAGCACGATCTTCTGCACTTCGAAGGCACTTGGCTTCCTTTCTTTTGGAAACCTTTCTTGATGCATCCCAGGGCTCCTATCACAACTGCTACTATCTGTGTTCTCGTGTTCCAGGATCTGCTGATGTCGATTCATAAGTTCCTGTACTTGGTGAGCTTGTCGTTCTCCTTCACCACTATGTTGAGGTCCATTGGGTTCACAGTGTCGATGAGCAGGCACAGCTTGTCCTCTTTGTTGTGTACAATTATGTCCGGGCGGTTTGCACTGGTAGTCAGGTCGGTAAACACACCCTTGTCCCACATGATGATACAGCTGTCGGTGTTCACTACTGGTTGTGGGACATTTTCATACCATTTGTTGGGCACTTCAACACCAAGTTCCTGCAGATCATCCAATGTATGTAGCTGCCAACTTTATGTTGTTCCATATAGTCTGTGCCAGTGGGGGTCAACAGGAGATAATGTGATTGACTGTTCCTCAGATACTCCATACATTCTACATTTACTGTCGACCTGCAAGTTGAGGATCTTGCGTTGGTGGTACCTGGTGTTGAGTGCATGATCCTGGGCAGCAATGATCAGCCTCTCCATCTCTCCTTTCAGGCCGGGACTTCAAAGCCAAGCTAGACTGGCTTCCTTGTCTGCAAACGACTCGTTCAGGTATTTGAAGAACTTGCCATGGAGAGCCTTCTCCTTCACACCCTCAGTCTGATCTCGTTCGATATTCTCTCTCAGTGCTCGACCTTCATTCAGAGAACTCCTGCTTGACTTTCCGCCCATGGTTTTAGCGCTCTCTGGATGTTCCTCGTGCCGGGGAAGACCGTAGTGTTTGCGGATCTCATTCGCTGTCTTCATCAGGGGGTACTTTGTATGCTGGCTTCATGCGTCTTCACCATCTTCATGAGACTGTCGCTACCTTGGTCAATGTATTTGCTAAGGCCGGCGATGGTGATGTTGTATGCTGCCACCGTTGCGTCTCTTGATATACAATTGGTCTGCATCTGACTTCAGGTTGTGCATGCAGTGCATTGTTAACAGTTTCCTTGTCTTCCTGTCTATCTTCCTGATCTCCTCCACTCTCCAGTCCACAATGCCAAAGCTGTATGTGGGGGTAGGGACTGCTAAGCTGTTTATAGCGCTGATTTTGTTCTTGGCATTAAGATTTCTCCTAAGTGCCCTGTGGACTCAGTGGTAGTCCTCCTTGGTGATCTTGCTCTTCATCTCGTCGTGCTGAATACCATTGCCTTCGTCGACACCCAGGTATTTTTACACTCCGTCCTGCTCAGGGATCTTGATGGACGAACCTCCGCTCATTTGGATGTTGTGGCTGTTTGATGTTGTACGCCTCTTTTTATTATAATTATTTGTTTTTGTTTCAAGTTTGTTTGGTTTAGGTGTTTGTTTGAATTATGTTATTGTGGTTTGTTTGTCTTGCTTTACATTAATAAGGATCTGGGAATTTTTGTTTTATTATGGGTTGAGGGTTTCCATTGATTTTCAATTTGTTTGATGGAGTATTATGTTGGGTGGGTTCAATTAGTTAATGTATTATTTATATAATTGATTAAATATTAAAAGACAAGATTAAAAAAATATTGCACAACTGCTTAGTTGTCTTACTTTTTTCCATTTTATTGTTCTGTATAAATAGCCCCTAAGAAAAGTTTTGGCTAATCAACCGAGAGTTCGAGTTTATGTGACGGTTAGTTTACCCAGCTTTCTGGAATATACCTGGTATGCCTCAAACCATCATATTCATCTAGGCTGAAGAGCTGAGCCAAAGTCCAACTTGCATAATTACAAAATGTTTAATTTGAACTTTGACTTTTAACATGAAGCATCTAACATGCCTAAAGACTTTTGCAAAGTACCGTACAGTACAGTTCCGTCTCTGCAATGCTGTCAAAACGATATGTCCTTGCCAGTTGCTAATTAACATGCAATGAAATACGTTCATGAAAACTGTATGTTAACTGAAATTAATCAATATTGCATACTTGGTAGCAAAATATTACTTCTCAAATACAGCTCTTTCATACACCCGATGACCTTCATTAGTGGGTTTTGAGCTAGTCTCTAGGATTACTGTTCTCCAGTAGCTGCTTGTTCCACCAATTTCTCATGACCTGAGCATGGAAAATAAAAGTCCAAGAGGCCAGTTGTAACAGCCACCCAATTATAGACTGGAAACCTGCCAAGATGATTGATGATACTTTGAACGTCCTTGATATCCTCCTATAATGCTGCCTGGGCTTTTCAGCAAACACCTTTAGTGAGCTTTGAACTCTGTACTTATAAGAGGTTCACGTTTTTTTGTACTACACTTGTTGTCTAGCACAGATTGGCCAGGGGTCAACAACATGACCAACTGATAGAGTGGTTTTCATATAGGGACTGTAATGTTGAAGCAAGTATAGTATGTCTTATTTTAACATGGTTCACTACATGCCATATAGTATGAATGTACAATTCACGTTACATGTGAAATCACCACCTTGTAAAATAGTTACGTTTTCCCATGAGATTGGGCTGGTAATTTCTAAAGTTTGCAGAGTCTTTCTCAATGTCAGTGACATTCCCTTGTTGAGGAAGTAATCATTTACCAGCCCTGAAACAGGTTCAAATACATGAATACCTGAATGGATAGAAACCTTGTTTATTGTCTCCAAACATCAATAAGAGGTGCCTATTTCTGAGCATACGTAATGTGTTTTAGTAGGAAAAGAGGGAGTATTTTGTGATGTGCCACAGGATTGAGAAGAGATCAGGTCTGGTCTCACCCAGCGTGAAGTGTTTTCCATTACAGTGAACATCAATGCGGTTGTGTGCTTGGCTCTCTCTGCACCCACCCAAAATCATAGGCGTTAGAGCAATGACCACACAAAGGGGAGGCTGACGGGATGTTTTTCTATTCTTCTTCTTCTTCTTTTTTTTTTTCAAAAGCAATTGTTCTGCCCATTCCTGCTCCTCTCTCTCTCACCTCCTCAGAGTAAGTGTGGACACCCTCTGCTGCACTGCTCCACGTCCTGCCTTTGTCCTGAAACAACTCCCATGACACGCAGCCGGGAGACTGATCGACACTGGGTCCACTGCTGAGGGACATGGAGCAGAGAAAATAGCCTTCCTCCCATAAAATTAAGCTCCACTGGCAATGAAGCCAGAGAGAGAATGTTAGAGGGAGATTGCAGTGGGAAAGAAGCATCACCTGTGTGATCGAGATTCAGCTTGTAACTCTCTTACTGAATACACAGCAAACACAATCACACAAACAGCACAAATTAGATGAATGCATTCACAAAACAGTAAAACAAGGCAAGACGCTACGGTGTGCAGTACATTTTAGCTGCAAATGAGATGAGTGTGGGGATTGCTTATTAATATTAATATACATTCCCTGTCATTTGAGGTGTAACATAAAGCTTTTGTGCGTCAGTAATTGTTGGAAATATGCATGTCGCTGTCTTCTGGTTCCAGTGGAATACTCGCACTGAACTTAGTGACGTACTTACTAGGGATACAACAATACAGTTAGCCCACAGCTCGATACATACCTCGGTTTTTTAACCACGGTTTTCGGTTCGGTTCTGATGGCTTGACACATAAGAGTGTTTTTTTGTTATTCTATGCTTAGGCAATAGGAACAGTAAGAGGTTAAGGAGAAAAAAATAAAACCGATTTATTGCAATACTCCTTTATTTTACTTAAAAGCTAAGAAAAGTCCACTAGTTCCTAGTGTATTGTATAATATAACATTAACACTGACATCTCACAGCTGCTGGTAGCCCGTGTACAAACTGGGGAACACATAAATTCCTAAATTTTGAAAATACATACATACATGTGAAGTTAGTAAACATAAATTGACCATTTCAAATAAACATATTTGTACTTCAGTAAACATAAATAAACAATCTTAATTAAACTTAACAGTACTCCAGTACAGTATCCTTCATTCAGAATGTAAAGTGCAATTCACTTAGGTCAGCTATCTATTCCTGTATTTTGAGGTTCTTCTGTAAAAAAATAAGCCTTGCATGTCTTTTCATAGAGGTCGGGAATTATCTCGGTGCTGAAAAAAGTGCGAGACAGTAGTCTGTAACGCGGATCGAGTGCTTTTATAAGAAAAGCCCGCATCTCCAATCACCGAAAACGGCTGCAAATCTTTGGCAATGAACACCCCCACTGCCTTTGTTATTTTTATGTGTCTCTCGGAACCAGTTGGGTATGTACACTGTAAAAATGAATACGCTATATCTAATCAATAAAATTGTGGCAACAGATTACAAGCAATATTATGAATTAAATTTAACAAATTAGAATTGAGTAATAATTAATCAAATTAATTTCCTAGAAGGTAACCATTTAAAATGAGTAAAATGTAAAAAAAATGTTTTAAAACAATTTGTTTTTTATTGCCAACATTGAAGACACCTGATGTTAACATGCAGAATCACTGAAGGAGAAAACCGTAATTTTAACTCACCATTATGGTGGTCAGTGTTTGTTTTAGTTGGGCTCTTGACCCTTAAATCATTTACTTTAAATTTTATTTGGCTGCTGTACCTGAGTTATAAAAGAGAAAAGGTGATCTGATGGTGTTGGTTATGTTTTAACATAATCATTATTTCACAATCATTTGACCTGAATCTCTGAACTCATATAGATCCCAATTTACTTGGGAACCTAATTTACCAATTTAGGTTTACTCTATTTATTATAGCAGCACTGTCCTTGCACAGCATAATATTTTGAACTTTCACAATGTAATCCAAAGATTTCTTACACGTGTCTCATATACAAAAAATATTTTTTTTGTTTTGATTTAGTTTTTAGACACACAGACATCAATAATCAGCCTGTGAATCTCAACAATGGTGACAATTATAAAGCATGTTGCAGTGCATTCTGGGTGCCACCAATCAAAACTCATTCATGGCTCCCATCATACATTGCTGCATGAATAAATAATGAGCTTATGATCAGAGGTGATCTGTTTGTCACCATTGCTGAGATTCATACGCAAATTCTTGATGTCTGTGTGTGCCTACATAAAACCTTTTTTTTTACATTTTTTTTTATTGATTTGATCATAAGGATTTCATTGAAAAGGCTCAAAATATTATGCTGTACAAAGACAGAGCTGCTATAATTAATAAAGTAGACCTAACTCAGAATTTGGGCTCTATATGAGTTCAGTGATTCAGGTTAAATGATTGTGAAATAATGATTATGTTAAAACACATCCAACACTATCAGATCACCTTTTCTCGTTGTTCATCTGGCTGTTATAACTCAGGTACAGCACAAAATTTAAAGTTAATGATTTAAGGGTCAAGAGCCCAACTAAAACAAACACTGATCACCATAATGGTGACTTAAAATTACGGTTTTCGCCTTCAGTGATTCTGCTTGTTAACATCAGGTGTTTTCAATGTTGGCAATAAAAGAAAAAAATGTTTCAAAATAGTTTTTTTTTTTTGCTAATTTTACTCATTTTAAATGGTTACCTTTTAAGGAATTAATTTGATTAATTATTACTCAATTCTAATTTGTTCAATTTAATTTATAATATTGCTTGTAATCTGTTGCCACAATTTTATTGATTAGATATAGCGTATTCATTTTTACAGTGTATGCTGGAAGGATTCAGTGAGGGACTGTTGTTTTTTGGAGGACTTTATTACCTGCTCTGCTATCCTTCCTTCAGACAGTGATATTGCTGGGTGATGGCGCCACAGATGTGCAGTCATGTTGGAAGTGTTTCCGTTTGAGTAGGCTACACGTGTAAAACAATGCCTGCACACAGTAATTTTTTTGTTTACCGTTTTTTCTTCCTCGGCATTATACTCAATGGCTAAACCGGAATGTCCCCACACCACGGATTTGAAAGACGCCGGCGCTCGCCATGTTAAAGTGTGGAATGATGGTTAAGCGCCCCCTAACTTTAGAGCATAGTGATTGAATATTTACTCGCGGGGAGGAGTTTCCTCATCTCAGCTCATAGATTTACAGGCACACACAAACAGTCAATTCGGAGAGAAATAAAACGCACATAAATTATTATGAAAAACGCAATTCACAAGCGCGTATTGAACCGTGGATGTCGTACCGAACGGTTCAATATTATATTGAGAATTGTGGCATCCTTAGTATTTACGTTGTCAAATAATGTGGCTCGCTAGTTTCCGCTGGTAAAGGTTTTCAATGTGCTGTAGTAACCTAGCCAAGATAATCTGGACCTTTTTCACAGAAAGGAGGAGAGATGTGCTGATCATTACTGTGTATAGGATTTTCCAAACTCAATGGAGCGTGAAGTTTTAATCTAGTCCAAGCCGATCTTAGAAAGCAGTGGCAGTGTGTGTGTGAAAGAGACCATTTAAAATAAGATCATAACTTATGGTCATGACTTATGATCATAACTTTATTTGGATTAAACATATGTGTTAATCTGTTAGGAATGATCTGAGTTTGTGTTATGTTGGGATGGGCTTTATTATGTTTCAGTTCTGTGCCTCAGTTCTTGTTTCTCTGTGTTTCAGTAAGTTTCCTAGATTTCAAATGGTTTGATTAAGTTGTCACAAGTGTTTCACATTTCTTTGATTGGCTTGTTCTGTCTATTTAAGCCCTGTGTTTCATTTAGTTCATGGTCAGTTCTACTTCAAGTCGGTTTTTCTGTTTCTGAGTTCCTTTAATTAATAAAACGAAGAATGCTGCATTTAGATCCTTTTCTCCTCATTATTGCAACCAATGTGTGATAGAAAAACTGACCCAATAATATGGATTTAGCAGCAGTCCAGACCCTCCTGCTCTCGCAGCGGGAACCAATCCCTGGAGGAACACACACCGGCTTTCCTGGACCTTCAGCATCTGTTCCACTATGACGACGCCAGCCTGTGTGTTTTTTTCGGGTTAGGGTTTCTGGCCTCTGGGGAATTTTAAGGAGGATGTGGACTGGGTATTCCTACACAACGGTTCCCCATTCACCATCCGCGAGAGCAGAGCATCCGCCATTACCACCAGCCCAGCCACCGCAACACCGGAGCCCACCGCAGACATTGAGCCAGAGCCGAAGATCGTACCAAAGATCGCCTGATCAGGAGTGTGTTTCCCGAAAGCATCGTTAGCCAACTATGGTCACAAGTTCTGTCGTTATCAGCAGTTCAACGAGTCTGTGTTTCCTGAACCCTTACGAAAATGAAGTTTATTCAAGTGTTCTATTAGTATACTTCTTTTAAACTAAAAATAAGAGAGTGTACTTTCAGTCTACATTTTATATACTTCTCAGAAATATGCTTAAAATCGCACTTAAGTGTACTTGACTTATACTGAGAGAAAAGTCCAAGTATATTTGGCCTGTACTTGTACTCAATATTTTGATTGAGATATACTTAAAAGTATAATTAAGTATTCAAAGTATACTTGGCTTGTAGTTGTGTTAACTCTTTTGATCGAGTAGCCTATTAAATATACTTTTTTTACATAGTTTTTCATATACAGTTTTATGAAACTTAAATTGTTTGGAAATATTGATTAGAATATTGATATAAAACAGATATGTTTCTAGTTCTGCATATCTGAATTTTTGTGTAGGCTAGTCCACTGGTAGTGTACATAAGAATTTACTCTAATTCTACTTTACTCTTTCCCCACCATTGACTGAATTTTCCAGCTATCCATGTTTTCACTGCTATACGGTAGGGGGCGCTATGACACGTCTTCTAGTACAGAATCTCCAGATCAAAACACAGGAGAAGAAGAAGCTGAACCAAGTGATAGAAGATTGCTCACTCAAATGTAAAATAATGTGATCATCAAACATTAAACAGCGTGTATAAAACTGCTTAATATTACCAAATGAAATGAAGTGTAACCCATGAGGAGAAACGACTGTGAAGCGTTGGGGGTGTTGGACTCGATCTACTCCATCTGTGTTTGATCATCGTTCTGCATCTGATCAAGGCGTAGTCTTTGACAAAAATCTGCTGTGTTGCCAAAATGTTGCCTTTCTTTATGAAACTCACCGACATTCAAGTGTTGATAAAAAAGGATGCATGAAACTAATAAAATGTTTTTAAAATGAAAGTACAGTTAAAGGTATTTTTCAAGTATAAAAAATAATATCTACATTTGAACATAGTAGCATACTGCAAGTGCAAAAATAATAAATAAATAGTAAACTATAAGTATAATGTTATGTTCATACTTTATTAATGATCAATTTATCATTTCTAAATTATGAAAATACAACTATTAAACACATTGCAGATATGCTTTTAAAACAAGAATGAAGCATTTATAGCTGTATTTATATACTGCTTATTAATGTCTATTAATGCTTTATAAATGATGAATTTATTGTTTACTAATGCTTAACTAATGATTAATAGCGTGCAGTTATTATAAAGTGTTACCACAAAATCTTCATTCGTTCACATGCATCTTGAAGATTTTGCCTAATTGAGGTAAAATGGCGTCCTCCTACACCTCAGTCCACCGGCGCCCCGACTCCACCTTAGTTGCTCATCACTTTCGGTTCCTCCCTGCCCTCCAGAACCTGTGTCTTGGCCTGGTCCCTGCAGTCCCGGTGTTCCCCCAGGGTCTCCACAACCAGCTTCGTCTCAGTCACTCGACCCCTGGCTCCAGCTACCAAGCCTCCACCACGGCTCCTCCCTAAACACTGCCGTGGGTTTGCGTCATGAGGCTTGATTGACTTCATGCAGCTCTGCGCAGACCGATCGGCGGCTGACTTGAAGCAGTGCAGCGCCGACGCCACGTGACTGTGACGTATGCCATCAAAGTACCGCGAGAGCGATTCGAGAGTAGCCGGGGAACTCAGCCAGCGCAGCTTCTCAAGAGCGGCTGCACGAGCTCTGATGACGACACAGCTGTTCCACGATTGGCCGGATTCACCGCATGACAACGGTCACGTGTGTTTCGTGTTTATTCAAACACCTTTAGTTCCTCTAAAGCTCACAAATCAGTTTTTTTATAACAGTAAACACTCTTTTCATGTAGTTGCGATGTTATATTGTGTCATGTTTATCAAATTAAAACTGATTAAAACTGACTCCACTTCATTGATAGTAGCTTATGTTGAACTTTATTCTTGTTCAAACAGACGCTGTATGAAGCAGTACATAAAGTATTGAATGAAAATGTCTCTGAAACATCTGTGTATTATTTGGCAAATATTGCATTTATTTCACTTCAGCTGTGATAAAGTATGCAAACTCCACGTGAGCGGTCACTACGGGAACCAGAAAGTGTCCGACTTCACGTCTCCGTTTGCAGCTCCTCCCCGCCTGCACGCGGCTACTCTCGCCGATCGGTTACATCCAGCCGCAGCCGATGTCCAACACACCTAATGGCTGGAGCTTAATGTCTATCTCCGCCTCCCTGGATGTAATGGGTGGGGCTTGACATTCAGCTCCGCCTCCCTGGATGTAATGGGTGGAGCTTGACATTCTCGCCGATCGGTTACATCCAGCCGCAGCCGGTGTCCAACACACCTAATGGCTGGAGCTTAATGTCTATCTCCGCCTCCCTGGATGTAATGGGTGGGGCTTGACATTCAGCTCCGCCTCCCTGGATGTAATGGGTGGAGCTTGACATTCTCGCCGATCGGTTACATCCAGCCGCAGCCGGTGTCCAACACACCTATGTACTTTCTGCTGGGTTTGCCGCTCTGGCTTCTCCCGCCTTCATCTCCGCCCCTGGCCCTGCCTGTACGGTGGAAGGTTAGGGATAATCTGGGTGTAAGGAATGATAGGGATAATCTGAGTTTGTGTTATGTTTGGATGGGTTTTGTATTATGTTTCAGTTCTGTGCCTCAGGGACAGTTTACACAACACCGTTTTCAACTAAAAACTCAAAACTTGTTAATGCCTTTTGGCCGTTTATTTTTACATGACAACTGCGTTTTGGGGTGGCTGAAAACACAAACTTTTAAAAGTGAGTTTCAGAGAAAGCGGTCTCCGTGTAAACAACAAAAAACGCAAATCTCTGAAAACGATGACGTCATGCACATGCGTATTACGTGTTCAGTCTATAGTGTTTCATCGCCATCTACTGGCCTGGCAGCAGAATACAGTGTTTTTAGTCGTTTTCGTGAATTCGTGTGAATGGGGATCGTTTTGACAATGGTGTCGTCTGTACGCGGAAAACTCAAAGGAAAAACTCTGTTTTAAGCATATCGTTATCAACATACCCTTAGTTTTCTCTCACTTCTCTGTTTCAGTTAGTCTCCTAGGTTACAAATGGTTTGATTAAGTTGTCACATGTGTTTCACGTTTCTTTGATTGGTTTGTTCTGTCTCTTTCTTTCAGTTCATGGTTATTTCTACTTTGTGTTTTAAGTTGGTGGTTCTGTTTCCGAGGTCCTTTTGTTAATAAAACGAAGACTGTTGCATTTATGTCCTTATCTCCTCATTATTGCAACCAATTTGTAAGTTTGTCAAGGAGTTTGTGTCCTAGTCGTAGGTCACTGTGTGTGCTTATATCATGTGATTGCGGTGCTGATGAGGGACGAGTGTCCGTGATATTATTATACAGTATTGTGGAATTCCCAGCCATGCCATTACCAAAGGAGATGCAATGCTTGGCTTTTTTATGTTGCTATGAAAGAAAAACAAAGGATTTTTTTTTTTTTGTCTACTAACCTATTACCCTCTGTTACGTGCATGCCTTAAACTACATAGCAATGCAACATCCCCTGAAGGAAATCCTTTGGTAAAGAAAAAGAAAAGATCGGCTACTTTCAAAACAAACTGTAATTAGTCTGAACTTCCTGCAGTCTTTGAAATGACAAGGATAATCAATGAATGTGTGGAATCAGCCTCAATGACTTATAGATTAGTGACCAGTTTAAACATTGGTTTTAATTAGCAGTGGTCGGGGAGCCGGGGGCCCGGGGACAAACGAGCATCATGATTGCAGTCACAGCTTGTCAGGAGACCTACCGACAAAGTCACCTTAAAGAAAAGCCATCCTGATTAGACAGTTATTCTTTAAAATAACCACCATCAAAGCCCACACAATTTAAACATCTTTATACCTTTAGAAAATTATTATTATTAAATTAATACTATTATTATTATTATTATTATTATTTATTGTGAAACCTTTGATGAATTAATCTAATTTACATTTCATTTAAATATACATAGTGTTTATTTACACTAAGTGCAAATATTCAATGTAATTAAAGTGCTTTTCACAATACATATTGTCTGAAAGCATCTTTACAGAAAATGCATGCATCTACATTACAATTATTCTGTAGTGTCAAAGTAATTTCCATATTTCAGACATCTACAGTTCTAAGATAATACAAATCATGCAGTTAGCCTCACATAATGTATTCATTTTAGGCAGAAACAATGAGATAGTGTCTAGTTACGTATGGGCATCCCGGGATAAAACAGAAAAGCAAATGGAAAATAATTAGCATAACTGCTGTTCATAATCATGTGCCTTTGCTCTTATATAACTGGAGTAGAAGGTTATGAGATGAATTATGTGAATGCTTGGCTAAAGAGATGTATCTTTAATCTAGATTTAAACTGGGAGAGCGAGTCTGAGTCCCGGACATCAGGAAGGCTATTCCAGAGTTTAGGAGCCAAATGTGAAAACGCTCCCCCCCCTCCTTTAGTGGACTTAGATATTCTAGGTACTACCAGAAACACAGAGGTTTATGAAAAAATATCTCAAAATAATATACGGATCTACCGGATAAAAGAAGAAAGCGATGGAATCAACATCGAGGGATTTGCTGAAAGACTTTTGAAAGAGGCCTGTAGTATTGCATAGCATGGGCAAAGAGAGAGATAACTTACGAGGGAATAGAGTTTGATCAGGACTTCTCAGCAAAAAGCCCAGAATTCAGCAGAACAAAAAACAACATTTTTTTTTTTTTTTAGATGGATGCACCAAAAGCTTCAAGAAAAACACATTATGTAACATAGCAGACTCAGTGAGAGCTGAGGGATCAATTTGCAGAGATTTCACAGAGTCGTAACCCAGGTAGTAAAGTCAAGGGTCAAAAACCAAGAAAACAGTCCAAACAGGCTATCAAATCCAACACACAAATCCAGGAGAGCAAATGGTAGAACAAGGCAGATAATCCAAAATCAAGGCAAGACACAACAATGGGAAAACGCTTAGAATTGCAGACCAAGCAAACAATACTTTGCAATGAACAAATGAAATCAGGCTCTTTAAACAGGAAGGAGAAACCATGTGACCGGACCAGAGGAAGAGAGCGCCCTCTGGCGGTTAGGAGGGGGAAACTCAGGTTGGGATGTTGCACATTTAGTCCCACTTTCGCTACCCGGCGAAACTCAAAATATTTTGGAAGGAAGGCAGGGATTTCAGCGACCGCTGGAGACTACAGGATGGACTAAAATTCAACCAATTCGTCAGGGAAACTTAGACAAGTAAGAGCAGGATTTTCTTAATGCCTAAAAATGAATGATAAAACAAAGAAGGTTAACAAATAAATTACAAATAATTAACAAATAAATATATTTTTTAAATATGTGGACTGAATGTATCTAACATGGGCTGAACAGTTTAAATTGCCTTCTTAAACTTGGGATTTACCTTCTTTTTTCTTTTCTTTTCTTTTTTTTTGGAATAAAAGAATGAAATGAATTCAATATAAATGTTTAAGTTAGAGAAATGTATTAATCGTGGGTTAATGATTAAATAACCCCCGAAGAATGATGGAGGGAAGTTTATTTTTATTGTTATATATTTCATTTATTGATTTATTTCTCTCTTTTGTTCTCTATTGGTTTTCACTTCAGAAACATAAGAGAAATAAAGGGATTTTTTTTTACTTTTTTTTTTTTTTTTACTTGAAACACATTTAAATAAAGACAAACATAAAAAATTGTTAACGTTATTTGGAGCTCAAGTATTCGCATCATTATTTAGATCAGCAAGAGGAGAAGTAGCAATATTGGGTAAGGAATATCTACATTTTAAAAGTGAATAATAGTAAAATAGATAAGGAGGAAATATATTAGTGAGAAGAGAATTAGAAGGACAATTAATAACTTTAATTAATGTATGCAACCCACCAGGGGAAAATGTAAATTTAGTACAAAAAAAAATTGTTCTTGTTGTTAGTTCTGGAAGTTAAAAGATGAATGATTATTGCAGGAGATTTTTATTTTGGTTATGGATGAAGAATTAGATATACTAAGAGCTAAAATTCCCATAGTTGAAAAGACTTGATTTGTATCATAAATGCCAAATGTTTTATTTCTCAGTCACATTTGTTAGTGAGTTATATAGCTATAACCTTCCAGCCACATATGCTGTGTCTTCATATTCAGTCCACTGACACATCACATTAAGCCGAGTGTGAAAGGAGTGTGTCTCAATGAAAACAGCACGAGGAACAGAGAGGCGATTGGTATGCTAGGTAGCACGGCTCCACACACTGACGAGTGCACGACGGCTCATTTGTCTCTCTGTCCATTCTTTCACTCCCTGTTTCACCACTGCAGGGAATTGAGCATGACTCCACACGTCTCACCTTTTTACTCCTTCCGTGCCGGCATACACAATTACATTTCCCTGAAATATTTGTTTTATTAATGTTGCCCAACGGAGTAATTAATCTCCTCGCAAAGGTACCATCTGGATGACCCAAAAATGCAATTAAACTTCCTCTTTTATGATTAAGATAAATATGGAGGAGAGGTATGAAATGGCAAATGTGTGATATCACACACGGAGGAAGCAGCTTCATTTCTTTTTTCTATCTCTTCGTGTTCCTCACAACTTGTCGAGGTGAGGGTGACTTACTGAGCTGATGTAACAGATAGTCAGTAATGAAAACGAATGTCCTCTCATGGAAGCCGATGCATTTCCATTATTAGATCGATTGGCCGGGGTTAGTGATGCCAACTGGCAAGCTGTTTGTGTTGCCCTGGCATTGAAAAAGACCCTCCGGTGAATCAGATACACAGTCTTTGTTGAATTCCCGTCCTGTGATTCTTATGGCAAGGTAATTTTTGATTCAGGTTTTATATCATCATACACTAGGAGATTAGACACATAGGAAACAACAGTTGTTTCTTCTATACAACAACGAGCAAATGGAGTAAGAAAGATTCCAGTAATCTCACATGCATTATCAGAGATCTCGACAATTACCCCTTTTCCACCTAAAAAGAACTGGTGCTGCTGGTTCAACTTGCGAACCTTCTCAGAACCTGTTTGTTGTTCCACTGACTAGAGAGCCCAGCGAACGACGTCGTTACGTCACTGTGTACGTTGCCATACGTCTTAGCTTTCCCAGAAACGCTTGCGCCAACTTCAAGCGTAACAATTACATCGTCTTTCTGCAAATGTTTCTCCTGGCTTTGCGATCCTATATTGGGGTCAGAAGGAGACGTTTAGAACACATTTGTGCTGCTCGTCTGGATGACTACAGACGGAGGTTACGTTCGAGAAGAAGTTAGACAATAACCCCGCCCCCAGCCCCCGACGTAAGCATGAACGGTTCTAGTCCAGCAAAGAGTTGGTGCCGCTTTGGAACCAGTTTTCCTGGCCGAGAACCGGTTCTTTGGCTGTCGAAACACAAAGAACTGGTTCGCGAGTCGGCACCGGCTCCCAACCGGCACCAGCACTGCCTTGGTGGAAAAGGGGGTCTCAAACTCTGCTTAAATTTATCAAGGTACCAACGTCAGATCTCAGTATGAACTCCAACTTTTCTCACCGAATTCATCCAAGATCAAACGATCTGAGCTGGTCCACGTTCATTTTAGAGCTCTATGCTCCTACAGTATACCAACTATTTTTCACATTTGCGCCTTTTTTGACTTCTCAAAGGAAAGAAAAATTCTGTGGAAAAAATGATGCTGTCATTTAGGTTTTACACCAACACTAACATATCTGCAAATCTCCAAATAATAACTATTGCACCAACTGCACCGTGCGACTCTCACACTATATAATGCCTCACAGTGTTTATTTTTGTCATGCATTAGGTTGATATACTTGTAAGGACACCTTTTTGCTCGTCTGTTTATTCCTTTGCAATCCATGTGTTTCTTGTGGTAATTTATAGTAATCTGTAGTTCCCTTTCGTTCAGTCACTCCGAGTAACGTCAGAGACTGACCAGCATCAGATCAGATCATGGCATTGGTTTGCCATTGGCTCATTTTGTAAGAACTGGAAGGTGATAGGCTTCTAAGCCAAACCCCCATTCGTCAGTCACTGACGTAACGTCTCTTCTTTTTGACTTCAGTTCAACACTCGTTGTTGGTTATTTTGACTTTACCTGTTCGAAGTATTCCTATTTTACATTACTATAAACTGCAACAGATAATATAGGAATATTTGTTACTTTCTTGACCTCTCGGCAGTGTTTCATCCAATCATTTTGCTTTCATATCTTTTACAGGGTCCATGCTAATAATTTCTCACTTTTTTTTATTTATTCAGCTGTTATACTGGTCTACAATCTTTTTTTTTAAAAGTTGTCTGCTTCAGAGAGAAAATGTGCTATTTATTATGTATCTTATATATTGATACATTTATAGAAGTAGTGTATCGTACAACAAAATAATCCAGAAATACACTGGCAATAACTAAGAGCATTTATAAATTCATGTTTGAAATCTATTTGACACATTCTACGTGATCGGCTGTCATGTGACTTGCTCTTGTAAAGGTATAACAATGTGCTGTGAGCATTCCTGTGTTGTGTGTGTTATACCTATACAAGAATTGGTCCTATCCCAAATAAGCGTCAGTAGCGAGTAGGGATGGATAATTTATCGGCAGCCATATAGATATCAGACGATAAATGTTCATTTTTACTGTTATATTTATCGTTCTGATGAGGGTTTCATGATGTGAAACACCAGCATGCAGCAGACCTTGCATGCTTGAGATGAGTTTATGATAGAGAGAAGATGCAATGTTGGCAGTGTGGACTATATTCACATTGAGAAAAGTAATTAGAATTGCAGTATCAAACAAAATTCACAACTGAACAAATATTAACATTAAGTCAAATCAACAAAGACTTTGAGACCGAGAGTATGTGGAAATTCCATGGGGACGGTGCAGAAGCCAAAGAAATAACAGAGTTATGGAAATTATTGCACTTAACAACCAATCTGTTAACTATTGTTTAGGACCATGAATTTGATCAACTATTTATTGAATCCTACTTCTCATAATTCTTGAGCAGGGTTGGCATTTGAGGTCATAACATAGTGCAAAGAGCCACGCACCTGTAATAATAATTTTGTGTGAATAGGAATAAAAGTTGTTGGTGTTTTACTGGCTCTAGTGTTCAGCTGGAAAATGCCGTGATTTGTATGTGTTGGTCTGTGTTTTGAGTTGTAGGTAGAGGCATTTTTTTCCAATGAGCCTGTGTTGGATTTCGTACATTTTTGTCCACAGAACATTTACACAGACGCATTGAGGAACATCCAGGTGGTCTTCAGAAACGTTAGACACGCCTCAGTGGTTTCTTTCGTGTTGTCCTTCCATGAACAGCATCCTTGTTTAGTGTTTTTCTAGTGGACACATGAACAGAGACTTTTGTAGAGTTTTCTGGAAGTGTTTTGCTGTTATCCTCCTCACATCTTTCGAGATTGCTCGTTGTTCTGTTGGAGTGATCTTTGCAGGTTGTCCACTTTTAGGGAGAATAGCAGATATTTCGATGATTTGTCTTATTGTGGACTGATCAACTGCTTTGTCAATGCCGTTCCGGTCAGAGCCGGTCCTATTTGGCACCCAAGACGAGACCCTCTATCCTTTTGTGTGTATTTGCCCATGTACAGTCATCTCTCTCTCTCTCTCTCTCTCTCTCTCTCTCATTAAAAAAAATTAAATAATTTTACTTAATTCTAGATTTAATGACCCATAGTTAAAGTAAAGAAATGAAAATTAACCATTATTTTTACCTATTCCATCAAAGTTTGCTGGCAAGTGACCATTTTAAGAGCAGATCTTGGTATAAATGGTTGGTAAATGATGCCAAAATTTCCATTTTGGGCGTTTTTTTTTTTGTTGTTGTTGCACTGATTGGTGTAATATAGTGTAGAACTGGAGTTCAGGTGGTGACAAGACACTGTGCTCTTTCCTTATGGAGCAGAAATATAATCTGTGTCACTGTTCACCACAGATGCAGGCTGGCCAAAAGCCCTTGTCATACTCCTTCAAACACACTTCTCCCAGGTTAGGACACTTTGTTATTTTGCCTGACCCCTGTCAAAAAGCGCTGCAAAGACAGTAGATGTTGATAATAGCCAAGGTCACACTACAGTGCAGTTTGCAATTGTCTTGTTACAATGACCTTTGTGGCCCTGAAGAGAACCTAGCCCTAACAACAGCATGCATTTGCTTGTTTGTTACCCTTATCGCATAATCAATAGTCTGCCAGTCATTCAATTCGACAAGCATCTCCAAGAGAGAGGGGTAATCGTTTAGCAACATTGGGTGTATGATATTGACCGATGGAGATAAGGTTTGTCCTACTCAATCATGCCTGAGGGATTGTGTTATTAAGGGGTCACATCAAATACAGCATGTTCTGGGTGTCTTTTGCTTCACGGCTACAATAATGAGCACATGCAAAAGGGAACAATCAGAGTGATTTGTCCTCGCCCCTGGGAGAACGACACACAAGAAGAGCTTTAAAGAACAAACCTGGCTGATTTAAACACTAACAAGTGAATCATTACCAGGACAGATTTACTCCTGAGAGTTACTGGTGTGTTCACGAGAATTACACTTTTTAAAAAAAAACAACTTCCATTTGGACAGACAAGTTGAACTATCAGATGTAGATAATGTTGACATTAAATAAATAATAATTAAATACAGTTATGTGCAACTTAAATATTAAATGGCAATAGCTTTGGTGATGAGAGGCCAAACTCAGGCATATGCTCTGCTTGATCACTTATGATGCACTTGAAAAATGTGTACAATTGAATACAATTCTACAACCACAGAATACCTAAAAAATGAACTGATTAGCTCTAATCTCTGCTTAATTTAATCCTTATTGGTGCAACTCACCTTTTGAGGGCAGCTTTCAGTATGAATGAAACAGAAATAATGCTCACACTGCCTCATTGTGGGTAAAAATAGAATACATTTTACTCCTCTCTATAGAAGATTGAAGTAAACATATGAGAATCTATCAATATTGGTGTTTGGTGTTTTAAGCCCCCAACGGCGCCTTCCAGGCAGCGAGGGGATGGGTAGGTTTAAGGTTGAGGGTAGGGTTAGCCATTGGGGGCTTAAAAAACCATCGAGCATCAATATTTCTCCAAATGTGCATGCTTTTGAATTAAAAGCCCTGAGGAACATTGTTTAGTCAAGTGCTTTCATGACGAACATGCAGGAGTTAAAAAAAAAAAGAAAAAAAAAAAGAAGTATAGATAAAGCTCATATGTCATAATAAAGGTATCAATTTTTCTTTTTCATAATTTCTGACACAAATTAGGAAATTACTGTCACCATGAGATTTTTAGAGTTAAGAAAATGAAACTTGAGTTTTAGACCTTTTTAATGATGTATAGTTTATCAAGCTAATATTGCTTTTACATTAAACCTAACAGTAAGAATGCTGCAGGATGGTTTAACGGGATACAATACAGACACAGTTGTCAACATTTGAAGTGGATCAAAAAAGTTAATCAAAGTTGTCCTAAGACTAGAACGGGTATTGTTCATAGTTCATGTATAACTTTGATGAGAGGTTTTGATCCACTGCAAATGTTGCAAAAAAATGGTAACATCTAAATTAACAGGGTGGTTCCCCATTAGCTAAAACACTGTCCTTATGCGTGTGTTGTCAACCACAGTGGTCTTAGTAGTGGCAAACGCAACAAACATCCATACAGAACAATACAAATAATTCCCTTTGGGGAAAATAATCCATCATGAAAAGGAGACACAAGCATGTTTTCGGGACCAAGTCTACCAGACTAGAGTACAGATAAAGTCTCTTTTTTGTTAGTCACAGTGAATTATGTCTTGGCTCCACCAAACCTGTAATCATTGTATTGTGGGTGTGACCGTGTTCATGTTTTTTGAAGATGAGGGTATGTCACACAGCCTGTCCATCTGTACTTTTCCAGAAAGAAAGATGCACCCGAATATAAGATGCATTTGGGTTAATAATTTGCATTTTATTTTTACATTCAGAAAGGAATGAGAAACAGAATGGGATGTCACTGTTATCCCAAGTCATATTTGTTTGCTTTGTCAATGTCTTAGTCGGTTTTGGTTCATTTGCTGTTGTAGATTATAAGGACCTTTGATATAACTGAAAATATATGGTGAAGTGATTGAACTGTAATGTGGTCGACAGACCTGGAAATACTTCATAGCTGTGCGTTTAAACAATTGCACACCTTAGAACGCGTCTCATTCAGAATCAAGCTTTCACGAACTGAACAGAGACACAAAGGCTGAGGATCCAAATGTAGTCGTTTATTATAAGGGTAAAACACAATCAAAGTCGAAACAGGCAATGGTCAAACACACAATCCAAACATTAATTGAATACAGGGCAGAGGTAGACAGGGAAATCCAGGAAATCCAAGAAACAGGCAGAAAATCAAGAGAAACAGGCAGAAAATCAAGAGAAACAGAACACTATGGCTTAGGATAGCAGTGGCACAAACAAAACTAGCAAAGAATGACTGATAACCAGGCTTCATATAGGCAGAGGTAATGAGACACAGCTGTAGACAATCAGTGATGAGTCAGGGCAAAGGATTATGGGGAATGAAGTCTATGAGGGAATGACCGTAGTCTGGGGTTGAGTGCCCTATAGTGAACAGCTGGACATTCAGCAGAATCGGGTGAAAAAACACTATAAACATTAGCCAACATGAGGGCATGTGACTCTGTAGAGGCTCAGCTGCAAAAATGACAAGTCTGTGCTTTCAACATGTCATCTATAAGTCTGCTCCTCCAGCGCAGGCGTTATCACTCTTAAACATCCTGGGTTCAAAACAACCATTTCTGGGTTAACTCAGCGCTGGGTAAATATTGGACAGAACACATGCTGGGTTATTTTAATCCAGCTTGTTGGGTTTTATACATTAACCCATTTGCTGGGTTGTTTTTGACATAGTGCTGGGTCAGTCAACCTATTGAAGGTTTTTCATTTTAAATAATAAAAATGCACTTTAAAATCTGTTATATTTAGGACAAGAACAGTTCATATATAGGCTACAGTATTTTTTTATTCAATGGAAATTCAGTCTTTTACAATCATAAAATACTCAAAAACCATTTAGTAAACGTTTTAGGACTTGACAGGAGCAGCAAGGGCAGCCAATTGGAATCTGTAGAAAGAAAACTGGCATCAGTAGGCCGTTGCAAATCATTAAATGCATATCTTATATATATATTCATGTTCGAAAGGTTACATCAAAAACCTTAATTTCAATCAGGAAGTTTCCCGTCAAGACATTTTCTCTCAGAACATAAAACAAAATTTCCAATTAAACCCAGTTTTAACTGGTTTGGCACAGTCCACCCAGCATTGGGCTACATTGACCCAGCGCTAGGTAGCTATGGGGTTCCTCATTTGTATTGACAGTAAAAATGACCTAGCAGCTGAGTAAAAAAAAAAAAAAAAAACGAAGCAAATGACTCATTAATAAAAATAACCCAATAAAATAACATTGCAGGCTGAACCCAGCATTTGGGTTAAAACAAATAGCCCAGCATTTTTTAGTGCAAGTACGACTGACTGTCTTCTTTTCATAAAGAGTTGTTTCTCCTTACGTCTTGCTGACACCAAACGTACGTTCTGCTGCTCCATTGCTGCTTTCCTTGCTGTGTTTTCAGTATCTCATGCAGTATTTTTGAAAATATGTCTGAAGACCCTGCCTTTCTGGTGATTAATAGTAAAAAAAAAAAAAAAAAAAAAAACACACAGAAAGCGGTTGCTTGTGTGAATGGAAGATATGGCGCATTTACCAGAAAAAATCAATCCAACCATTTTTTCTGTAATTTCCCATGATTAATGTGTGAAAGTGGCCATTGTTTATTATACTCATTATGATTAAATTCACTATTTGATTGATATTGAATTTTCATTGTCAGATCAATGCGTTTTTACACTCTGGGTTGGAGCAGCATTAAATTAAGCATAATAATCTCAAATGCAATTATAACTTCAGAGTAACCAGACAAGTTTATCCTGATGACTTGAATTAATGCATATTAGTGCACCCGTACTGTAAAGTGTCACCAAATCTGTCATGGCGACGATCATTGGTTGCTCAGGAAAAGGTGGATAGTGATGTGTTCTGCTCACATGTGGCATCAGAAAAGTGGACCGCATCAGTAATCAAGGTGATTGAGCAACCCAGCAATTCTGAGATTGGCCATTTCACGATTATTTTGACCATTACGACTTATTGCTGTCCTGTGTATTTTGTCCAATCCACTCCAATCCAGCTGGAAATCAGGGCTCTGATTGACAGTCTCAGAGGTTAGAGCTGGTTTGAGCTTCTAGAATAATCTTTCTCCACTGGCTGTTCAATTCTTTAGATCTAAAAGAGCAACTTATCAATGGGAGTTAGCATGCTCTAACCCAGTGGTTTTCAATCCTGGTCCTGGCGACCCACAGCTCTGCACAGTTTGTATGTCTCCCTCATTTAACACACCTGATTCAGATCATCATCTCGTTAGGAAAGAGCTCTATGAACTGAACTGGGTGTGTCAGATAAAGCTGTGGGTCCCTAGGACCAGGACTGAGAATCACTGCGGTCTGTAAAACTGTTCAACAGAGGCAAAGTAAGAACATTTTGTCAAAACTGAGTTCTGACTGACATTGGCTTTATTCAACAATGATTCTCAGCTGTGACAGATGGGTTTGACTCAACTTTGCTCGGATTCAGAGAAAACATGTTGTGAATGTTCAATAAAAATTTAGTCAAAAACATTGAAGCTACACTCACCTAAAGGATTATTAGGAACACCATACTAATACTGTGTTTGACCCCCTTTCGCCTTCAGAACTGCCTTAATTCTACGTGGCATTGATTCAACAAGGTGCTGAAAGCATTCTTTAGAAATGTTGGCCCATATTGATAGGATAGCATCTTGCAGTTGATGGAGATTTGTGGGATGCACATCCAGGGCACGAAGCTCCCGTTCCACCACATCCCAAAGATGCTCTATTGGGTTGAGATCTGGTGACTGTGGGGGCCATTTTAGTACAGTGAACTCATTGTCATGTTCAAGAAACCAATTTGAAATGATTCAAGCTTTGTGACATGGTGCATTATCCTGCTGGAAGTAGCCATCAGAGGATGGGTACATGGTGCTCATAAAGGGATGGACATGGTCAGAAACAATGCTCAGGTAGGCCGTGGCATTTAAACGATGCCCAATTGGCACTAAGGGGCCTAAAGTGTGCCAAGAAAACATCCCCCACACCATTACACCACCACCACCAGCCTGCACAGTGGTAACAAGGCATGATGGATCCATGTTCTCATTCTGTTTACGCCAAATTCTGACTCTACCATCTGAATGTCTCAACAGAAATCGAGACTCATCAGACCAGGCAACATTTTTCCAGTCTTCAACTGTCCAATTTTGGTGAGCTCGTGCAAATTGTAGCCTCTTTTTCCTATTTGTAGTTGAGATGAGTGGTACCCGGTGGGGTCTTCTGCTGTTGTAGCCCATCCGCCTCAAGGTTGTGCGTGTTGTGGCTTCACAAATGCTTTGCTGCATACCTCGGTTGTAACGACTGGTTATTTCAGTCAAAGTTGCTCTTCTATCAGCTTGAATCAGTCGGCCCATTCTCCTCTGACCTCTAGCATCAACAAGGCATTTTCGCCCACAGGACTGCCGCATACTGGATGTTTTTCCCTTTTCACACCATTCTTTGTAAACCCTAGAAATGGTTGTGCGTGAAAATCCCAGTAACTGAGCAGATTGTGAAATACTCAGACCGGCCCGTCTGGCACCAACAACCATGCCATGCTCAAAATGGCTTAAATCACCTTTCTTTCCCATTCTGACATTCAGTTTGGAGTTCAGGAGATTGTCTTGACCAGGACCATACCCCTAAATGCATTGAAGCAACTGCCATGTGATTGGTTGATTAGATAATTGCATTAATGAGAAATTGAACAGGTGTTCCTAATAATCATTTAGGGCGAGTGTATATTCCTTAGTTCATGTGTTGTAGTAACTGTGTTTTGTCTTTGAAGTGCAGAATACCTGGAGAAAGATCTGTTTCATTCCTATTTATTTCAATATAATGACCCTTAAACCAGATTTGCTCTAGTAATGTATACGGCCATCTGAACAGATGCTTCTGTCTTTGCAAGCTATATCTTTCCAAATGATCAGTGGTGGAAAAAGTTCAGTCTAAGTTAATTTTACTTAAGTAAAAGTACTGTACAAAAAGACTTATGTTTTCAGTCATCAACTAGCATCAGATTAGTGGATGCAGACATTAAATATGTATTGATCTGCAATTAATCAAATGTTTTTATTATTATTACTAAAACGTGTAATAAAGCAGACAATACTGTATAAATATACAATATAAATATAGTTGTAAGCTTCAGTCATTGGAGTCCAAGCGCCAGTGGATCATGTGGACGATTAGGTGATACAACATAAACGTATCTTTTCAAATATAATGTGCTTTTACAGGAAATACCATCCTGAATCTTCAATGATAGTTAGGGTTTGATGAAACGGGTTACAGCAGCACACACTGGTATCGAGAGGGACAACTGACTTGCCAAGGAAATCAACACCCTACTGTTAGACTGAAAAAGAAGAGTAAACCCCTCTGTAAAAATGTCTACTATCATAAGATATGTGATCATAAGTTATGTGGTGTATGTGGACTCATTTAGATGAATTGCTTGTCATAGGATGTCAGATGGTCAAATGAGTGGGAAGTTATCATTTGCAGCTCAAAATTTTTTATGTGTAGAAGTATTTATCTTAAGGGCCTTTTTTATTTTTTATAAAAACCGGGAACCCTTCTTATAACACCCGTTGTACTCGTTACATAATAATAAGAATGGCATCTTTGCTAATATTAGTCTCTTTGCTTATCATGAGGTTTATCGTAGTCAGCCGAATCCAGGCCGTATCACGACCACAACGCATGATGTAGTCAGCCGGAGCCGGGCCGTATCCAGATCAGATGAAGGACCTGCGCCTAGACACGACCACAACGCATGATGTAGTCAGCCGGATCCGGGCCGTATCCAGATCAGATGGTGGACCTGCGCCTAGACACGACCACAATGCATGATGTAGTCAGCCGGATCCGGGCCGTATCCAGATCAGATGGTGGACCTGCGTCTAGACACGACCACAATGCATGATGTAGTCAGCCGGATCTGGGCCGTATCCAGATCAGATGAAGGACCTGCACCTAGACACGACCACAACGCATGATGTAGTCAGCCGGATCTGGGCCGTATCCAGATCAGATGAAGGACCTGCGCCTAGACACGACCACAACGCATGATGTAGTCAGCCGGATCTGGGCCGTATCCAGATCAGATGAAGGACCTGCGCCCTAGACACGACCACAACGCATGATGTAGTCAGCCGGATCTGGGCCGTATCCAGATCAGATGAAGGACCTGCGCCTAGACACGCCCACAACACATGATGTAGTCAGCTGGATCCGGGCCGTATCCAGATCAGATGGTGGACCTGCACCTAGACACGACCACAACGCATGATGTAGTCAGCCGGAGCCGGGCCGTATCCAGATCAGATGAAGGACCTGCGCCTAGACACGACCACAACGCATGATGTAGTCAGCCGGATCCGGGCCGTATCCAGATCAGATGGTGGACCTGCGCCTAGACACGACCACAATGCATGATGTAGTCAGCCGGATCCGGGCCGTATCCAGATCAGATGGTGGACCTGCGTCTAGACACGACCACAATGCATGATGTAGTCAGCCGGATCTGGGCCGTATCCAGATCAGATGAAGGACCTGCGTCTAGACACTACCACAACGCATGATGTAGTCAGCTGGATCCGGGCCGTATCCAGATCAGATGGTGGACCTGCACCTAGACACGACCACAACGCATGATGTAGTCAGCCGGAGCCGGGCCGTATCCAGATCAGATGAAGGACCTGCGCCTAGACACGACCACAATGCATGATGTAGTCAGCCGGATCCGGGCCGTATCCAGATCAGATGGTGGACCTGCGTCTAGACACGACCACAATGCATGATGTAGTCAGCCGGATCTGGGCCGTATCCAGATCAGATGAAGGACCTGCGTCTATACACGACCACAACGCATGATGTAGTCAACCGGATCCTGGCCATATCCAGATCAGATGAAGGACCTGCGCCTAGACACGACCACAACGCATGATGTAGTCAGCCGGATCTGGGCCGTATCCAGATCAGATGAAGGACCTGCGCCCTAGACACGACCACAACGCATGATGTAGTCAGCCGGATCTGGGCCGTATCCAGATCAGATGAAGGACCTGCGCCTAGACACGCCCACAACACATGATGTAGTCAGCCGGATCTGGGCCGTATCCAGATCAGATGAAGGACCTGCGCCTAGACACGACCACAACGCATGATGTAGTCAGCTTGCGTACGCACAAAATGGGGCTGAAAACATGCGTACGCCAGTTCCTGTGCAAAAGGTGGGATTTATAAAGAAAAACTTGACGGGAAAATTTGCGCACCTGCACGCAAACTCTGACCCATGCGTACGAACGTTTTGGAGATGGAGCACTTTGGCGACACCGATGGTGAGCTGGAGTTAAATGTATTTTTGGTCACTTTTATACAGAAAATCGAAAAGAAAATTAAACATATACAGAAAGATTATACAAATACAATTTCAATCACCAAGCCTGTCACTTGAAGCAAATATCCATTCCTTCTTAAATGTCTGCGGCAGCGAGCGTGTTGAGCCGTTTAGTGAAACTGACGCAAATAACAGTTTAAATAAATAAAATACTTATGATATAAACATTTATATTAAATATGCCATTCAAATTAATGGAGTTAAACACTTAGACATGAAATCATTACTGAAGTTACAACATTTTTTTTAATTCAATCATTAGAAATATTTGTTGTGGATGCGATTGTTTTTGAACACTTTTCCTGTGGCGTGCTTTAATGTTTTAACCACAGAGATAATTGCTTATCATGATAATACCAGATTGTCTGAGAAAATTGTTTCGTGCAAATAATGCCCAAGGCCTATCTGTTTCCATTAAAAATATAAATCAATTAAAAATACAATTCAGCAAGTGGAAAAGATTGAGAAAAACTTTCTCTGAAATGTATTTTACACTATTTGATTTATAGGCTATTCAAAAACAAGGCAAGGATAACTACTTGATTTGTATTAATGTAATGTTTCTTGTACCGTTTATATCATTTGCATATGATTATTCATCCACGTGATAACGTTTAAGTTATCACGTGGATGAATAATCATATGCAAATGATATGTAGATGAGGATCTGCATAGTAAAACTAGGCGTTGTAAGCTCATATATGGTTATTTCGGGTGGAGACGCATGTGCGCACAATCTTCCGCTGACTGGGTTTTATAAAGTGAATTCTGCGCAGGTTCTGGCGTACGCACGGTTTTATAAGTCTGAATATTGTTTTGCGTACGCCATTTTTGGCTTTCGGGCGCATGTACACTTAGTAAGGTTCCTACGCACAGTTTTATAAATGAGGCCCCTGGGCCGTATCCAGATCAGATGAAGGACCTGCCCCTAGACACAACCACAACGCATGATGTAGTCAGCCGGATCTGGGCCGTATCCAGATCAGATGAAGGACGTATCCAGATCAGATGAAGGACCTGTGTCTATACATGACCACAACACATGATGTTGTCAGCCGGATCCGGGCCGGATCCAGATCAGATGGTGGACCTGCACCTAGACACAATGCAGCCCTGAATGTCAGTAGGGATTCTGTCAAACAGATAATCCCCTGTGAAGGCCTTGTCGATACGACAGTTATCAGCACTGATCCTCAGCACAGACCCTATGGCCAGCTTCGGCTCCCTACCGGCATGATGAATCCGATCTTCAAACAAAACGAACTGGATTAAATATTTGAATGCCTGAATGCCTGAATGATAATCACACCGTGTTCGTTTGTTGGCCAGAGGAGAACTGAGCGACTGATCTTTGTTTTTCCCCAAAGTTTTTTCCTCCATTCTGTCACTGATGGAGTTTGGGACCTTGCTTTCTTAGTTAGGGACACTTAATATTTAACAATATTATTGATTTGACTGCACTGACACTGTTGAATGAGAACTGAACTGAGCTTTGACGATGACATCACTTTTCTGCAGAGCTGCGTTATAGATGAAATTAACTAATTTAATAATTGATGATCTTTGTAATGGAATTGAATCAACACTGACCTGACTTCAGCTGAACAATGACATTATTTTCTTTTAGAGCTGCTTTACAGGTGAAATGAACTGTTTGCATAACTGAATCATTTTCCTGTTATCACTGTAAAACTGCTTTGAAACAATCTGCATTGTATAAAGCGCTATATGAATAAAGGTGACTTGATTTGACTACAGCCACATCCTGACAACAGTATTACAGTCTTCAGGATGAACTGTTCAACTTGCCTGTTTGAGAATGTATGACAAATGAATTATGTATAACAAATCTTATTATAGGATCCATTAATTATCAGATTTATCATTAAGCCCTGGAAAGCACTACCTAGAATGGTGGGGAGTTTAGCACAGACACTAGGCTACTCACCGTTCCTCCGCAAACGTAAAACATCTAGTTTTATATATTGTTTGAAACAATAAGTCCAACTCCGATATTGCTTTCATTCACTAAGATGTTAATATGAAGGAACTTAGAGTAACTTTTACTCTAAGAATCTTTCTAGCTACTTTGTTTTTGCTCCGCCAATACTTCCAAGTGAAGTAGAAGCAGTGCACTCATTCAATCCCATAATGCACAGCAATAATGAGAGTACCACCACAGTACACTAAACAACTGGAGAATACTTAAAATACAATGTGAGGGTTACACACTGGTTTATACAAGCTTCTGGTGCACTCAGTGTGTTCAAGTGGACTATAGTGGATTAAAGTAGTAGTAATAGTAAATTCAGTACTATAATAAAACACTAAAGTAAAGTACTAAAGTAAACATTACTAAAGTATATTACACAACAATCAGTTTCGTAATAGTTTTCAGTGGCTTCCTTTAAATAACAATTTATTATTTTACGTCCTTTATTGAAGTCACCATGAAATCAAAATATATATATATATTTTTTGGAATATTGGAATGTTTTGATTTGTGTGTGTTTATTTGTCCATGCACATCATTATTGTTTTAAATTCATGTTCCTGGTAATCTTGAATCAGAAAAACTTCCTCTTGCAGCATCTCTTCTCTTCTCTGATGACGAGGGCGGGGCTATAACCTGTCACTCACATGAGATCAGCCAATAGCAAACCACAACCATCCAATCAATTCCCGAGCCCCGCCCACATTTGTTCTAGTTTAATAGGGAAGACGAGATGCAGAGAAGAAATGATCGCAACTTCAATTTCATTCTGACTTTAAAGGAAATACTCAGTGTAGTAACCTAGAAATCACAACTAACGATACCAAACTACAATCACTACTAATTCTACAAAGTCACTCAAACTAATGGTTGGTTTGTAATGAAGGGCTGATTAGGTTTGTAATAATCAAAGATAACTGCAGACTCTCTTCTTCCCCCTAAATGAGGTAACATAATATAACACACACACACACACACACACACACACTCACACTTAAACTTAAAACCAGCAAACGCGATACTTTTGTACTGCGGAACCAATTACAAGTCTTTAACAAGTTCTCTCTTTCTCCAGGAATCTGTAACACCTCATCTGTACCTCCAGGAAGGGACATGCAAGAAGACCCTTGATGAAATCACTTCCCCTTCCCGTGTAGCGACTCGCACCAGATTAAGATGCAGTGGAGTGTAAGCACACTAACAAGCAGAGAGACTCTGACACTTCATTAACACCGATACCTGCACGCTGTCTAATGGGTTTCGCGGTGATGATGGCACGCTGACAAACAGATGGGCTTACAATAAACAAGTGAAACCTTAGTTGAAACCTGTTTTAACGTTTAAAGTTTGTGCTGTTGGCGGGTGGGCTGCGTCACATGTGCTATATATATTACAGAAGAAGACTGTGGAGCTGCGAGACTAAAGTTCAAAGTGCCAAAGAAAAGAATAAAATGCTATATTACTTTAGTCAAAAGAAACTACATCGCTCTACCCAAAGAGGAACCTGAAGAAAACTACTCATTAGCATTTCCGTTCATCTCACGACTGGGATTTGACGTCTTCTATCTTTACTCATGGCATGACTGTTCTGACATAATGCTTTTGATAGAATGCACTGCGTTCAAAGCCATTGTGTTAAAATAGTCAGAATTTGCATATCAATTTTATATTACTGTCACTATAGTTCAGCTAATGAATGACATTACTTGGCAAAAGAATTGTTTAAAGTCCCCCTGTAGTCAATCATTTTATTCTTTAAAACTCATCTTTGATCACCAAAATGACATATTTAAGCTTTTTCCTTGAAAAAAAATTCTTCATGTCTTAAAATATCTCGAATGTAACTCGACACCCTTGCCTCATTTAGTATGCGCAGGTCTATGAATATGCTAATGAACTCACTCACTCAGCTCAGAGATCCACTGGTTGACGATCACACGTTGATCTGATTGGTTACAAGGTAGTTTGTGACGTCAGAAACACCAGTGATTTCAAAGAGTGTTTTTGAGACTGTCTTTGGTTCACTGCAGTTTTAAGGAGGAAATACTCAGCAATGGTGTCGACTTATGAATTTACTCATGGTTTGTATTAAAGCATATTAAAAACACCACATAGACATATAAACAACATTAAAACTTGATTTTCTTGAAAGCTGGATTCACCACAGATGGACTTTAACATGACTGTCATCAGTAATGAATGTAATGATGTCTTTTTTCAGCTGAGATATCAAACCAGTGGCTCTGTAAATACGATACTCATGCCTTATCAGTTATAAACCACAACAGGACAAATGGCTGCATTAAAAGCACTAACCTCTCGTTTAACAGCTTCCGCTCCCTCTGCTTTACTCCTGCAGTTAAAGCATTGAGGTGAAATGATTCTCATAATGTATTTCTCAAGTGCAAACATTTCATCCATCACTGTGCGTGTGTGTGTGTATAACTAATGTGCAGAGACGCCAATGGCCTAGTTCAAATTGTCACGTCAGCATTTCCATTCCAGTGTGCTGGTGTGAATGCAGTTATCACGTCTTCATACAGCTAAAACTACATGCATCACCGCCATATTCATAATCAAGAAAATCACTTCTGCGCCGATTTAGGGGGGAAATCAGCAGAATGGAGTGAAACATTGTAAAATTAGTTTTTGATCTACTGGTAGCTGAATGCATCAAATTATCACATAATTATCACTATTTGACTTCATTAATGTATACGGCACGCATATATATCTTCTTTATGCACAAATGATGTGCTTGATAAGAACAGGTAACATAAAGTTACAAACTCAAGTGACTCTACATGTGGTTTTGTTTTTAAAGGGGTGGTTGAATATGATTTGACTTTTCTAACTGTAATTAGTGTGTAATGTTGCTGTTTGAGCATAAACAACATCTGCAAAGTTACAACGCTCAAAGTTCAAAGCAAAGGGAGATATTTGCTTTTACAGAAATCACTTTTTAAGAACTACAATAAACGGCTGGTAGAGACTACACCACATTCCTCCCGGGTTAGTGACATCACCAACCCTAGAATTTACATAAACCCCGCCCCCTGAACACGATTTATAGATTATCATGACAGAATATGCTAATCAATGACTAGAAGATAACTCCAAATAAGCTCCATAAATTCATCAACTAACCATTCAGAAATGTCCTGTTGCTTCTACATGTTGTCACTTCTTCTTGAGTCTCTCCATCATTATCTGAATCTGGTTTGAACATAAAAGGCTAAACGTTTTTGAAATTTTCTGTGCATATCTGTGTGAGTGCAAGCTGTTGTAGCTCCGCCCCCTGTGCCGGGAGCAGCAGCTCATTTGCATTTAAAGGAACAGATAAACGTTACCTGAAATAAAACAAAATGTAATAAAAACCCCTACATTTTATTAATTATTTCCATTTAGTGTAACTTGATATACTACAATAACTAGAACTAAAACTGAAGTAAAAATCATAAAAAACAAGAGGTGCCTATTGGTGCGTTCAAGTCATGTCGTAAAGATCGAGTTGAACGCACATGAACGGCACCACAATGTCGTAAATAAGTGGAAAGCTCTGGATTTTCTTTAAGTCCCGATCTTTAGGAGTTGGGAGTGTGTCAGTGAGAAACATGGAGGAATACCACAATATTTCAAGGTATTTAGCAGTGATTTGTCAGGCTTTTCTATTCAAAGCTAAGTAAAGCTAATCGCCTGCACAGAATATGATAGCATTAAATTATAACAATGTGTTAATAAGTGGCTTCAAAAATGAATTAAAAACATAAAAAAGCAAAACACACCTGTTGCACATTCCTTGTTCTTCATTTTCTAGAACTAGAGTTTAAGAACTTGCCGTGTTTTTGTGTGATTAATTAAGAGAGAGAGTACACCGCCATCTGACTCCGACGAGAGTGACTCGAACGCACCTGCCGTCATAAACACGAGTTTCCAACTCATAAATACGAACTTCCCCGGAGGACTTGAATGCACTATATGTCCCATATGCTGTCCATCTGCCCATCTATATCAGTCCAGACATTACATTTCCCAGCATGCCTCCTGTCCCTCACCTGTACCTGTTTCCCATCAACACTCCAGTCAGCACCAGGATAAGAGCACACACACCTCACAGTCACTCTTGGGGTGTGTTACACTGCGCTGTTAGACATACACTCGATTTTAACCGAGGGAGCGAGTCTACTCCGATGTACACGTCAAGCATCCCAATATCCCACAATTCAACTTGATTGTGACATCACAGCAGATTTCGTATTGTAGTGTATGATCTATTAATTATTTTGAGAATTAATCACATGATATAGTATAACATATAAATTGTGTTGAGATTTAATTGCATTTAAAGGAATGTGTAATTACATTTTTCTCCAACAGCTCATATACCTATAGGATTTCAAATATTTTCTACAACAACTTATATACATATTATGGCATATATATTATGGTACATAAAACAAATTCTATGTAAAAAAGGGGTTTAAATAACAAATCGGCTCCATAGTAAATTCCAAGTGAAGCTAAGGAAACGAAGGCGGGGCATATCTTTTTGGCTCCTCCCTCTTTTCTAATAGCCAATAGCATTTCGTTTTCCTCACAGACTATGAGTCATACTTGACAGCAACATTTAGCGAATTCGAGCGTTGATGATACGTAGGATTCAATATTAGAGGTGTGAATAAATTCTAGCCATTTCATTCTTAACCAACGTACAGTTGGAAAACAGAATAAAACTCGAGCGTTTGAGCAACCGAACACACATCTCTAACCCATATTGCGTGTGACGTGTCAACGCTCGCTTTGGCCAGGTGGTGTTTATAGCAGAGGGGGCGGAGCTTAAGATTCTAGAGAGCATTTGATTGGACAGAAGATGTGATGAGAAGCTGAAGTCCGCGGTGATGTGAGAGACTGAAAGTTTTGAATGCTTATATCTCCTAAATGCGAATTTTGTCATTGTTTTGGAACATATCAGTTTATGCATAACCTTAAAGGCTAACATATTCATACTAAAAGCTCAAAAGAATTAGGAGTGTAACGCAGCCATGGTTGTGTCCAAAATCTCCCTCTATACCCTTAAATAAGGCACTGTTTGAGGGGACAGCCATTTGTAGTGGTGTCCGAAACCATAGTGGATGCTATCAGATGCACTCATTAAATTAAATTAAATGAAATTTTATCAATTAAAAAGTGTGGCTGCATTCTTGTGTGCTATGCCCAATACTGGATGAAATCTAGTAGCTGAATATTCTACAGATACACAGTTCATTTAAAGTTAAAGACTGCTAAAGAAGTTCTACACTGCTTATTTGTGCATCCTCCCCTGTTTATGATGAAACCTTAAAGTACAGTCATTGTAAACCCTGAAACTGATCTGGCCTCAGCGTAGACTAGGCGGTTTTCAACATCATTATTAATTTGCAGCATGTCATATTTCCACGCTTCTGCTGAGAGTGAAGATCTGAAATGCTGTCCTGTAATTTTCTTCCATTATACCACCAGACTGAAGGAATGCAAATGATGCAGCGTCTGAACGCGTATAATTCCTCATCCATTTGTACCCACTAATTAATGTAATTTGCTTGTTAATACACTGCCAATTATGTGTGGGCTCTTGGCAGGAGTAATTGGAGGGGTTTTCAAAGTCCTGGGCAAGAGAATTCGCCTCTTCTCTGTTTCATTGCTTGAGAATGAGAATCTGCGGGTCGAGGCTAAATGCTGAGATGACAGTATGTCAGTGATGGATGTTTGCCAAAGGCCTGATGGATCTTTCTGGAGTTTGAATATGAGGACAGCTCAGGTCATCTTTATATTCTGCCATTTGATTTTGATCAGCGCTCACTTTACACGCCTCAGGCAACTTCTATTTCATCCATTTACATCTGTCTCCAAAGTGGCAAACTACTGAAGCTTGACAAATGATGTTTGTTTTAGAAAACTTTTGCACTCCGCTCAAGTTCCCAGCGCTCCACGGGCATTTTAGTCAGTCAACAAAGTTGTTGTCTTTTTCCTTTGATTTATGTTAGGCTCATTTATCAAAGTCCACGATTTAACCGACTTGAACATGCAAAGGTGACAATGAATGTGTCATTGAAGTTATGCAAGGAACACATTCAGCAATGCCTGTCCGGTGCACTTTCACTGAAAGGATTTGCACGTTTACACCAAATCATTTTGAGCTTTTCTTTGATTCTGTATCATTCAATAATCTGAATCCTGTCCGGACAAATGGTAGCTGGTTAGATGCTGAAGAAGCTCTGTTGTCACATTAATTAACTCTATAAACAAAACTAAATAAGGTTGGGAATAATTCCAAACATCACAGTTTTGCCCCAGCCTCTTTTTGCATAAAGTGACAAATAAGCAGACACGTGCTCGAGCCCCTGCCCTATTTCAAAATTAATCAAAAGTGCCCTTCTCAAACAAATATCAGTGATATTGTGGTCAATAAAACAAAATGCATTAGATTATAATTAACTTGACAATGTGTACAACACTAAAGTTGCCCAAATTCACGTTTATTTTTACGTTTCTGTCAGTCTGAGGTGTCGTTGCTAACGCGTTGCTATGGGTTGCGTCACTTGCGTCAAGTTGCGTGTGTCTAGCTTCGGTCTTGACTGACGGGGTCAAGTGCCCTGGAAATCCAGAGTTCTCGCGAGAGCACAAGTTGAATTTGCTCAGCGAGTTACTCTGGTGTCGAGTAATGATGCTCATTAAATATGCCTCTCGATCTGAGCTGCACCAATCACAGCGGGTTATCTGATATAGGCGGGCCAGAGGCGAGATGACGACAGCGCTGTGACATCGAAGTCATTAGTAAACATTGCAAGATGGCTCTGGATGAACACCAGTTGTTTGAAACGGCTTTGGCCGCTACAATGAACGAGTTAGACTTGGCTTTTTATCTAAAAGAGGAACAGAAGATGGCGCTCGAATCGTTCCTTTGAAAGAAGTTGGGTGTTTTTGCTGTTTTGCCGACCGGACACGGCAAGAGTCTAATCTACCAGTTAGCTCCGCTGGTAGCTGAGCATATGGGGCTCGTTGTGATTGGTCGTAGTGTTATCCAATTGCGTGCAGTGAGATTTTCAAATGCATGCTTGGTGCCGCCCCTCGAGCTGGGCGATTTTCATTAGTCGACGCCAGACCATTAATCTTTCAGATTTAGGTCTGGATTTCCAGGCTAGGGGTCAAGTGTTCGAGGGTCTAAAACTGTGTGTGTGGACGGCAGGCATAACCGTAGCAAAAGTTATGCGTTTTAAAATGAGAATGCACTAGTGTAAACGTAGGTATCCCACAGTCTGCTCTGGAACCGGTGGTCTCGAGCCAAATATGGTTCTTTTTTTATAATAATAAAAGGCAGTGTGTCGATTCAATTAAAAATCCACATATCACATATTTTAAAATATTACATAATTAATTGAAGCCTGTTTGTCATGTATAATACACCGATTAATCATCATCTGGCACAACAAGTTCAAATTTCATTGGACAATCTGAAGTGGAGCGGTAATTTTCCGGTCATTTATAAATAAATCCTTTGAAAATTACATCAGAGAATGTCTAATAAGGGGAGAACTTCCACTCTCAGTACACTTCCGGCTTCTGAACTGGTTGCAGTTCCACTCTGGCTCCACATGAGGGCGCTCACAGGACGAGTGCAGAATGAATGGAGGTCTATGGAGCTATACCCCTCAAAATCCACTCAAAAATTTTTGTCTAGTAATTTTTATGTTGTATTCGAAAGAAGATGCAAAGAAATGACACATTGCTGGGTGTTAGATTTTTTAGAGTCACTTATTTGCTTTAAAAAGTCTTTTAAAATGTCAATGACGTCATACACATCGTACGACCAGAGATACTGCTTTACGGCAATCCTTCAGTCACTTTGGTGCTTTCACGCTCTGCACTTTCTTCTCTCTCGAGGCATCGACAACACAGCTGACACAGGTAAACTCACACAGCTGACACAGGTAAACACACACAGCTGACACAGGTAAACACACAACACAGCTGACACAGGTAAACACACAACACAGCTGACACAGGTAAACACACACAGCTGACACAGGTAAACTCACACAGCTGACACAGGTAAACACACAGCTGACACAGGTAAACACACACAGCTGACACAGGGAAACACACACAGCTGACACAGGCAAACACACACAGCTGACACAGGTAAACACACACAGCTGACACAGGTAAACACACACAGCTGACACAGGGAAACACACACAGCTGACACAGGTAAACACACACAGCTGACACAGGTAAACAGTAAACACACACAGCTGACACAGGTAAACACACACAGCTGACACAGGTAAACACACACAGCTGACACAGGTAAACACACACACAGCTGACACAGGTAAACACACAACACAGCTGACACAGGTAAACACACACAGCTGACACAGGTAAACACAACACAGCTGACACAGGTAAACACACAACACAGCTGACACAGGTAAACACACACAGCTGACACAGGTAAACACACACAGCTGACACAGGCAAACACACACAGCTGACACAGGTAAACACACACAGCTGACACAGGTAAACACACACAGCTGACACAGGTAAACACACACAGGTAAACACACACAGCTGACACAGGTAAACACACACAGCTGACACAGGTAAACACACACAGCTGACACAGGTAAACAGTAAACACACACAGCTGACACAGGTAAACACACACAGCTGACACAGGTAAACACACACAGCTGACACAGGTAAACACACACACAGCTGACACAGGTAAACACACAACACAGCTGACACAGGTAAACACACACAGCTGACACAGGTAAACACAACACAGCTGACACAGGTAAACACACAACACAGCTGACACAGGTAAACACACAACACAGCTGACACAGGTAAACACACACAGCTGACACAGGTAAACACACACAGCTGACACAGGCAAACACACACACAGCTGACACAGGTAAACACAACACAGCTGACACAGGTAAACACACAACACAGCTGACACAGGTAAACACACACAGCTGACACAGGTAAACACACACAGCTGACACAGGTAAACACACACAGCTGACACAGGCAAACACACACACAGCTGACACAGGGAAACACACACAGCTGACACAGGTAAACACACGTGCTGGAAGAGTGTTTGTTTTGTTGTTTTAAAAGACCATCAAGCGGTATCTCTGGTCGTAATCAGTCCTTCACTGACCAATCAGCGTTCATTAGCAGAATGCTAGCGTGTTATGGGCAACAATAACTCAACCTGTAAGAAATCTAAAGGACACAAGTACTCGTTCATTCAACTTTCGACCTATAACCCATGTTGAACTCGCAAAACCTACAATCAGATCTGAGATTTCTCAACGGCAATCGGGTGAAAGAGACGAGTTTAGCCGTCTAGCCCCACAGACTCCCATTCATTCTGCACTCATGGGCGATCGCCCCCAGTGGAGCTCTGGTGGAACTACAACTGAAATTCGGTACAATAGGACTTAATAGGGAGTGGCCAGGCTCTCCGTAGATGGGCCCTGCTTACATGGACAGACGAATTTACATTTATGAAGTGATCTGAATTTGCGTCGTTGAACTAATTGATGTTAATTGACTACAAAGCACTGCACAAAACCAGCACCAAAAGTAGCATTAATGGTAATTATAGTATTCAAGTCACTTGTATTTAGTCTATATTGATACACCGTTTACCATTTGATGAAACTATCATAGTTTGTTAAATGAAGCCCAGGCCTTCAGGCTTATTATGTGAAGTGTAGGCTGACAACAACACGCGAAATGGTGACTTTATTATTGTAACATGTTTAATCATTTTGCAGCAATAATATAATAGTACTGTACTACGGGTCAAAAATTTGCACACACTTTACTTTTTTTTTTCTTTTTTTTTTTACATTTTAAAGTCCCTTATGTGCATCAAGCCTGCATTTATGTTTAAAAATACTGAAATTTTTTATTACAATTAAAATAATGGTTTTCTATTTTAATATACTCTAAAACTATAATTTATTTCTGTGATGCAAAGCATACATATATATATATACAGCTTCTCTCTCTCTCTCTCTCTCTCTCTCTATATATATATATATATATACAGCTTCTCTCTCTCTCTCTCTCTCTCTCTCTATATATATATATATATATATATATATACAGCTTCTCTCTCTCTCTCTCTCTCTCTCTCTCTCTCTCTCTCTCTATCTATATATATATACAGCTTCTCTCTCTCTCTCTCTCTCTCTCTCTCTCTCTCTCTCTCTCTATCTATATATATATACAGCTTCTCTCTCTCTCTCTCTCTCTCTCTATATATATATATATATATATGCCCCTTTTTACATTTGAGCACCTGCCCCTGAGGAACTCTCTGCATGTCCCTGCAAATAAGGCTGTTTAATTAAGGTGTTCGAAGGCACGCATCGCTTTATCAGCATGTTCTGGCATTCTTCACAGCTCTTCCAGTTGAGTAAGTGTTGCACATAGAGAAATGAATGATACTGTACGCCTGTTGAATGTGTTTAATGAAGTGCACTCACATGAAGACTCATATCTGTTTTACTCTACATAAGGCTGGTCTCTCCTCATGTTGAGATCACATGACCAGCTGTTATCACATGTCATGTATGCCTTGAATGGCTCACATATTAACAATGATAATATAACAATGGCTGACATTTAGTAATAATTACTCAATAGTGTGTTAATAAAACAAAGTCGTCACCGAATGACACATACGAAAGTTTTGGACTCACTGTGCAAGGCTCGCGCTGGGGGGTAATCGAGCTCTCGAATAGCGTACCACCCCCGGGGGCCGCCATTGGCTAACAAGCCTTCACCTGCTGTTAGCATCCATTGACTCCCATTCATTTTGGCGTTACTTTGACAGCGAATAACTTTACATCTGAGGCGTTTAAAGACTCCATTTGTCCATTATTTATTTTTAAAGAAACACGACAATGTATAAAAGGCTCCATTACCTTGTATCTTACATTATGGCCCCGTAGAAGCAGTTTTTGTAAAAGTTGGCTAACGATTGCGTCATAACCACGCGACTCTCTGGTATAGACAGGAGGAGAAGCTCGCAGTCAATCGGGGGGGACGTGGAGGCATAAAGTCCGATAAAGTCAAGGGAGAAGCCCATAGAGAGTCATAAAGTTGCTCCTGCTCCTACTCACGCTCTCCGTCTCTGCAAGATTCAGAAGGGAATGATTCAGATTTCTCTCGGCACAGCTACTAGAAGACAGACGGGTTGCTCACGTCACATCTATGTCGTCAAGCTCAGTGTGAGTCAGTACGCTCAGCCATCAGGAAGTGAGAGCTTCTAATTTGCTTCACTTTTCTCCGTTGAAACCTATAGGGTCGCTGTGTCCAGTTTATATACTGTCTATGGGCTCGCGCAGCCTCTCGAGGAGAAATCGAAACAAACGAGCGCAGTTTTATAACAGTCTATGAGCACAGCTAACACAAAGAAACTCAGTTAACATACTGCGGTAAAAAATCAAAATGTGGAGTTTTTATATTTATAACATATGATACAGTTCAGCAACATCACATGACCAAGAGTGATGAATATCACGATTGAAAATGTGACACTGATTTCATCTGACATTTCAATAAACAAGTAATGCGAAAATAATTCCAATCCAAACAAAGATCACAGCATAGCGCGTCCCACAGCAACTCAGTCGTGTTTTGAATGATTCAACGTTTTGAACGAATCGGTTGAGTCAAAGATTCAATGACCCATTCATAAACATCTGTCTCATTCTTGATGAATCAGCCGTTTGAACGAATCTTTTGAATGAATGACTCAACGACTCGCTTAATAAGGTCGCTTATCACCTGCATTTCCACGCTCACTATCGACAAACCAATCAAATCCGTTTACAATCATTTTTTGTACAAATCAGACCAAACACTTTTTTTTTTCAGGAGTTATGTTTATATAGAACGATAACTTTTGATAACAGTAGCCTATTGATCTTTTTTTTTTTTTTTTTGCAAATTAACGTGAGGGTGAAAAAGTTCCCCGCTGTTGCTTCAGCCCTGGATCGAGCCAGGAGTCCTTTCTGTGTGGAGTCTGCATGTTCTCCCCATGTTATCGCAGGTTTCCTCCGGGTACTCCGGTTTCTCCCACAGTCCAAAGACACGCAGGTTAGGTGCTTTGGAGAGTCCAAAAAATCAAGTATGTGTGATTTTGTGAGTAAAAGCCCTGTGATGGACTGGCCATCTGGTTCAGGGTGATTTCCCCTGCCTCTGGCCTAGAGAAACTGGGATAGCCTCCAGCCCTATAACCCTAGAAGGTCATATGAGGAATAGAGAAATAGATTGCTACTGTAATGGAACCTTATGCTTTCCTGTCACATTTCACAAATGCACTCTTCAGTTAGCCAACAGAATGCAGGTTAATGGGTTTACATATCGCGCGAAATTGAGGAAATGGGCAAAATTCCAACTGTTTATGATAAAGGAAAACATGCATTGTCGGCGTATTGAGCATTAAGTGTATTAAGGTAAACACACTAAAATATATATAGTTGCTTTAATTTCAACATTAACTATTACATTATTAAAATAAAAAGTTTTAATATTGTTATAATTATTTTATTAATTAATAAATTTTTATTTAATTCTTTATTTGACAGGGAAAATGGACGGTAAAAAAATGCCCCAGAATTAGCTCCAAAGCTAAGTTTCATCTGCTGTCCCTGGGCAGGAGCGTATCAAATCACATTACATACCAAAATATCTAAATATCAGTACATACGATAAAATTCCCCCACAAATGAAAAATATATCCTATTATAATCCATCACATAACAATAACACCTGCAATCCAAATTACTCCCGGATATCCCCAAATATACTACAAGACATCACACAATGTTACAAATTCAATCCCCAAAAATTATAAAACCATAACAAAACACAAAAATATTCAATAATCACAAACCTAAATATGACCTCAGGTCATATTAATTGGACCTGAGCTAACATTAGCTAACAATGAACTGTTGTGTTTGCATTAACTAACGTTGACAAAGATTAATAAATACTGTAACAAAGGATTAGCTCAGTGTTAGTTCATTTTAGTGTGGACCTTATTTTTTAAAGTGTTTCTAAAATCTCTTATGGAGCCAATGATCTAGTTTTTACAGCTCTAACGCGACTGCATAAATGATCACAGAATCCAAGAGTTCTTCCTAACAGTGTTGTTTCACAGCTGCTAGTAATGCATCTGCTTGACTTATCACCACACATACAACACAAACACCATTTGTCAGACAAAAAAAAAGAACATCCCCAAGCGTAAAGCACAATATTATAAAGATGTTATTACCCCGTGTTCCTTTAGGGATTAGAAAATAAATTACAGTGGACAGAGGAACATGTTAGTATCTATTAAGGTGGTGTGTGTTGTTCCTCTGTGAGGCGATGAGGCTCTACACGTCTGAAGGAAGAGTGCTTTCCATCCCAGTGTCTGGATCCTGCTAATGTGCTTGGCTGCCTACACTTTTATAGTTTATTGATGGTCAGTATATCTGTCATCATAAAGAAGCGATTAGCATCAGCATGTTTTGAGGAGAGATGGGGACATGGGACTTTCTCTCGAGCTTTAAGGGCAGTTATTATACAATATATTTTTTTCAGTATGTGATGAATTTTTCTCATTTGAGTTATCACCTTTTTTTTCTTTTTTTTTTACTGAAAGCAGAAATATTCTAAACGGACCTGTAAACATGCTGTACAATATGGGTTTGCTATTTGGGGAAACATGTTGGTGTGTACCATTCATTTGGAAACCATTTCTCTATTTCTCATTATGTGTAATTGTGGAAGAAATTCATTGAACAAATTCATAACTGTGGTGGAATATGTACGTGGAGATCTCGGAGGACTTTCAGTGCAATTAATAACTTCAGAGAAAATTGGAAGTTCAGTGTTTTGTCCTTTAGCGTATGTTTAGTTTAGTTTGATTTTGTAATTTTGGTCTTGTTTCCATAAATATTATTTTCGATATTTCTGTTTTTCAGACAGGTTTGTGATAAGCATGTGTTAGCTGTGTAACTGGATAGTTAGGGTTAAGGTTACCAATCTAGGGCTCCCTTTCGAGGGAACTCAACGCTGCGTCAGTTGCTGATGCTATGGGGAACTAGATGTCTGAGGCACGTGTGAAATCACGCCAGTCCTATTAGCAGTCCTATGAAGTCACATGGAGCATCTGTGCGTATAGAAGAGCTCCTGGATTACGTCATCAGCTTTGTTGTCTTCAGGAAGCCGCTTGTTTGGGTGCTGGTGAAATAAAGCAGTGTTTGTGAGTGTCACAAAAAGCAACAAAAAAAACATTGCAGTTCAGAAAGTGTGTATCACCATACCCCCTGGCGATGCACACGATTTATGTGTTGTCTGTTTAGGAGTGTAGCGCGCTCGCTCAGCCTTTATAGGGCTGTAAGCACTCAATACGACCAGTGGCTCTCTTCGTGAGAGATGGGAGCCAAGCTTCTGTGCCTCATTGTTCCAGCTCCTGTCTGGGGATCATGGGGATTGCAGAAGGAGCTGGCTGAGGAGCTTGAAAGGGTTTCTCTTGCTTCTGACGGTGTTGCAAGCCTACCAAGCCAAGCTCCTCAAAGACCTGGACTAGCGTGAGGGATTGTCCCCTGAGGAGGTTACAGAACTGTGCACGGCCACAGAGTTAGCCTTCCATGCCCTGATCTATCGGCCACTCTATGGCTATGATGGTGGCATCTGTGGCTAAATCTGTCAGGCATCAAGCAATGTGATAAGACTATTCTCCTTGATAAGCCAGACTCACTCTCTGAACTTTTTGGAAGTTCATACCTCGTCAGGTCCAGGCTCCTCCTGGTCCCTCAGATCCTTCTTCAGGGATGAGTTTCTGGATGGACGGTCAGAAGGCGTGCGAGTACAGGGCAGAGACGCCGCGGCAGGAGGAGGCCGAAATCCAACCTGAGGGCCGTAATTTCGGCCAAGAGAAAGGAGAAGATATTCGTTTTTGTCATTCAAAACTGGATTTTATCTCACCCATCGCCCTGCCAAATGATCAGATTGGGCCATTAAAGCTGGGTGATACACTCCCCTCTTCTCTCATCTTTCAGATTGGGTATTAAAGAAGGGCAATGCTCCTTATGAATATCTGTAAGGTTGAGCTTGACATAAAAATCTGTCACTCTCCCCAGTTCATGGATGGTGTTGTGCTCCATGGCAGGTCTCCCTATGAGTATAGAGCTTGAAGGGTGAAGTCCAATATGGTCTACATCAACTCTCTCACTTGTCGCCCTCTCCAGTGTTTCGAACTGGAGCTTAAAGCAGGGTTATAGGCTGCCCTTGCAAGGGTTTGGTTAGAAAACTCATTGTTATATGAGAGCTGAAAGGGACCAAGTCGCAAGAAGCAACCCACTCTCTCATCTGTTGCCCTCACCAATTTATCTGATTGGGTTAACCCTTGTTAGTTAGTTTTCATTTTTTATCAAAAGAAAAATGATACGATTAATTCTTTTTTCAACCTCAGACTCATTGGCCTTGGCTCATTTTCTGTGAAGAACATATATCAGAACCATATGCGGAATCTGCGGAATCTGCGGGTGGGACGGGTGGGACATGTCCCCACCACTTTTTGCTAAGGTCGATATTGTCCCCACCACTTTTGAAACATCTCGCGGCACGAATGTACCAATACAAATAAACAAAACATCTCCAGTTCACTAGCAGCAGTGCCGCTGCTAGCCATTTTGGTGCCCTAAGCATAATTCCTTTATGATGCCCCCACCCTGACCCCGAAAAAAAAAAAAAAAAAAAACGTTTGTTTTTGCCAGTTTAACTTTTTATTACCAAACATATAACTCAATACCAATAATAACACAATAGCAGTATCACAGTATAAAACTTAAGAACACTAAAAAGAGAAAGTAAAATCTTCACAGCTTTGCTGACTTTGTATTATGTAGAATAGCCAACACACACTACACATTTGAAAGTGCAAACTTTTCTTCAGTAAACAGAATAGCAAATAAATAAATAAATTTGAATAAATTACATTTATTAGACAAAATATTCAAACAAAGAATATTATACCGGAAAAAATTATAAACATTTAAAAGTGAAAGCATGGCAGCCAAGGAGTTTTCCCCCTTTATTCCTTATTTATCAACTATTTGATAAATCTAATCTAATTTAATATAAAAGCATAATAGAATGAGGTGCAATAATGCACACAATTAAACAGTAATGTTTGCTTTATATCATTCATAATGACATTTTATATTTTATATATATATATATATATATATATATATATATATATATTTAACAGGAATTGTTAGCCTACCATGTGCACTGCACTGACTGCTAACGTTAACTGTTACTGAGAAAGTATTAACCACCGTCACGTCAAAATAAACCATAAACTACTGCTCAATATCTAAAGAAAGATAGTAAAGAAAGTAACAGCTAGCTGGCGTCAGTTATTTGTAAAATAGGTAATGTTTAACAGTAAAATCTCAATTCAATTCAAAATCTCAATAAAAACATAGTTTGCTAACATTAACGTCAGCAAGTTCTAGGCGCATTACGATTTAGCAGCAGCACCATGCAGCACATTTCCCGTATTTAAGAATGATTAAACATGGACTTACCTGCAAGTGATGCACGGGCATCATCTCGCAGTTTCTTTTTCTTTCTTTTCTCAGATCCTGACTCCTGCTGTCTTTTCGGGGCCATTTCCAAAAAAGTTGCCTACTGTCTGTCTGTCAAACTTCGTCAGGCGCCCGCGCGAACGCGTCCTTCGCATTCGCAAAGGCGCCCGCGCGAACAATCGGCACGGACCCTCCAACGGGGGCGGTACTTTCTAGACTAGAGCAATTCAATTATCTTGTTCCCCCTTTTTTGTTACATGGCTAAAATGTGCCTAATAATATTTCTATAGGCTAATGAAATAATATCGGCATTATAAATTTTTTTTCATTAGGCTATTTTTGGTGCCCCCCTCAGCACTTGGTGCCCTACGCACAGCGCGTGATGCGCGTGGTGGGAGCGGCGGCGCTGACTAGCAGAGCATTCATTTAGTTCGTTTGTTAAATAAGAGATGATTTAGCGCTGAAATGTGTTGTTTCTGAAGTCAAATGATCAAAGTGCTTGTTGCCGCTGTGATCAGTAGCGCGGATACTGTGTTCTCTTGTGGCTCGCGCACAGTCTTCACTCGGACGCGCGCTTCAATCCGTTGTGGAGACTCTCTATTCATTCCGGTGAAATTACAAAACAAAATGCACACAAACGTGTCCCTGCCTGATGTACAACCACTGATAAACATAATCGGTTTTGATAAAAAAAAAAAAAAACCTATATGAGTGTGGATTAGAACCCAGAACCTCTGACACTCTTGGCAAAAGTTCTGCCAATGGACCATTTAAATACACACTTATAATAGTCGGATCTATGTATTTAGTCACATGAAAATTCTCACCACTAACAACATATATTAGACCTCATTAAACGACAAATTAAACCCAATGTACTATTTAAATCGATTGCTGGACATCGTAATGTTATTGTACATACATCTGATTTATAATTTAGCATTGTGTTAGCAACGCTTTTTTTATTAAAACTTTTCGAAAGAGAAAAAAAATGAATGCGTCATTGTACCCAGCACTTCCGAATGCGTCTCTGTCCCCAGCACATTTCAAACCAAACTGACGCCCATGCTCAAAACACATTTTCAATGACCACACACTGTACACCCCCCCTACACATGTATATTACACAAAGGATGTTCAGGTCCACTGGACCCGGGGCTAATAAAAATGTGGAAATTTTACCTTTTTACCTGTGTACCTTTACTCTGTCCTCCTCCTGTCAGGGCTTGCTGTTATTGTGTGTGTGTGTGTGTGTGTGCGTGCGTGTGTGAGTTTGTGCGTGCGTGTGAGAGAGAGATTGTGTGACTGACTGTAACGTTGTTTTTATGAAATATTAGGGCATATAAATGCTAATTTGCAGTTTAATACGTTGCTTATACAAATACATTTTATTTCAACATATTCCAGTCGATTTTTACTCATCTCAGTAGGCTATAGCAAAGCAGTTTATTCTTTCACACACAGACGCGTGATTCATATTTAGGCTAAACAGTCTTTACAAATATGTACCCTTCATTCATCTCACAGAAAGGCGAGTCATATTATAGAAATGCGATTCATCTTTTTGCGGTTTGCATAGGCCTACACTAACGTTATTCCATAACGTTATTCCACATCAACACTTGAGAAAAGAAAACAGCCAACCTCACTCCTCAGCGGGATCTGCTCCTCATATCAGGAGATATTGCTCCTCATATCAGCACTGTTCTGAGGAAACTTTTCTCCATAAGGTAGGCTATATTATGCCTCACTCGATTGCGACGCGCTTTGTTTACAGCTGATGTGGGCGTTCTCAGAATTTGCATTTGAATAGCACGCGCTCTCCGGGGAGTGGTCAAATTACTTTTGAATGGCTCATAATGAGCTCGACTGGAGTCGCTCTCTTTTGGTACAGATTACAGAAGCAGAGAATATTTGTTTTTTATATAAATTACTTCATTTAAAAGCTGCGATCTCAAGCTTTATGCCCGTGGGTCTGTTTGCCTGTTTGACTGAATTTTCGAGGAGTTATAGATCATTTTCGAACGCGTTTCAAATGGGAGTTTACTGACAGAGAGAAGGCAGAAATCGCATCATGTTAATATTTCTTTATTTGTCAAAAAGCAAAACACTTTATTTTTATTGTGAGTATACAGAAAAAAAATAGAAACTGAACAGGATCGATTGATGTATTACACGAAAATGAAAGATCAAAATTAACAGAGCATTTAGTGTTTATTTTTCATTGCTAAAAAAAAAAACGAGCAAAATGCGCGGGCGCCAGAGGGTTAACATCCCCATAGCGTCAGCAACTGACGCAGCGTTGAGTTCCCTCAGAAGTGTACATCTTCGGGTTATGTACGCTGTGTCACATGTGACATTACAGGACTGCCGTCGGTCAATAAGATCGGCATGATTTCACACTTGTTTCAGACACCGGGTTCCATGGGACGCGTTCCCCCATCGCATAAGCACAGCGTCTCGTTCCTTTCTCATGGAAACCAGGATTACATACATAACTCTAAGAAATGCTAATAATGAACAATTTCTTGTGCCTCCTGACCCTTTCATAGAGTAGCAGATTTTCCTACCATTGGAGCAACTTCAGCTTGATGTAGCAGAGCTGTTATTGTTAACTAAATCTAAATGTCACATCTTGTTTTGGTTCATGTTTCATGTCAGTCATGTTTCATGTCTTGTCATGTGATTCCCTTGCCCTCATGTGGTCCTGCCATGTGCTTCCCTAGTCTTTTGTGTTTAGTAGTCATTGGTTAATTGTCTAAATCATGTTCACATGATTAGTCATTAGTAGTCTGTATTTAAGCCCTCATGTTTGCCATGTGTCTCGGTCAAGTATTGTTTTGTGTAACCACTGTAGGTAAGCGCCATGTCCATGTCCATAGTGGTTACACAAAACAATACTTGACCAAGACACATGGCAAGCATGAGGGCTTAAATACAGACCATGTCTTTAACTGATAAACTGGTTTTATTCAAGTCAAAAATCATTGAATCATCCTAAAAATATTGATTTATGTAACACGATTTCTATATAAGTGTATATCACAATTTCCTCTCAATTAATATGAGGTCATAAATATTGCATACACAATAGTTAAAGAGGATTTTAACTGTGGTTTACAATAGTTTAGATCAATTACAGGATGCCACAGTGCAGTACGCTACTGAAACAGCTTGAAGTTTCACATCAACCATCTACTTGTTAAAGTCAGTCTTAGCAATCTGCTCTTGCTGGCGGTCAAAGCAGACATCGGCCAGCCTCCGGTCACGCGTGCATCCCAGTTTCCCTGAAGCATCCTGGGTCACAGAGCCTCTTTGCTTGTCATTAGCTCAGTGCTACACTGATGAGTGTTGACAGACATCTAGACTTCAGCCCTTCACGTGGCTCTCTCAGGTTCCTCTGGGAGTCCCATGGCTTGGATGCAGTTCCAGGTCACCAAGTCAAGGTGAGCTTCCCACACACACTCACCATCACACACACGTCGCCTCTGTGAGCTTGAAGAAATGTCAGCGTGTCCCTGGAGGAGCTGGCTAATGTCAGGACGGGCATCTGGCACAAGCGGAGCTCCAGTCCAGCTGTGCATGATTCTGTGATTCGACTAATTGTGACGTTATTGATTGCTGTACCGAACCTCCACTTTTCCCTGGATAAGGAAGATTGATAGACTTGTCATTTTGTCATCAAGGTAAAAATGTCTGACCCTTCTGTAGTTATTTCAGGGGTTTTTCTTGCGCTTCAAGAGCACATGACAATATGCACGTGCATATGTTTTTTGTGCATGCATATTAATATTTGTAAAGGTTTGTGTATTTATATAAAACCCTTTATACATCTTTTTGCATGCATTATTGATGTAATGACAAATTGTGTATTAATGTCATTTGTTTTCCTGTGGAGTTCCTGTTGCTCAACTAGTAGAGAATCATGCCATAGCCATGGGTTTGGCTTTGGATAAATGCACTCTATCAAAAAACAAAAAAACAAAAAAAATATTAGGTTTAATTTTAATATTTATGTATTTGAATTGCATAAAAAAAAATGTTCACCCACTTGGATTACACAGTTTTAACAAATAAATGTAATGTGATGCATGAAATAGTACTATTAATTATCAGGTTTATATATTTATCATCAATAAATCCAATTTGTTTAACTAATTGAAAATTGTTTGTTCCACAACAAATCATGTTCATACTTTTTAACAGAATATATTTTATTGTTTTCATATTGAACAGATTTATGGTGATTCTAAGAAATATTAGAGTGCATCTGCCAAAATTAGTGATGCACCAAAACACAGGGATATAATTTCGTTCCTAATATCTCTGTAATATTAAATAAATAATCATTTTAATTGTAATAATTTGAACACACACTACATTTTGAAAACAAGAGAAAAAACTATTAGTGTTTGCATTAAATATGATTAAACCTGGAGTGATTCATGTTTACACTGCTTTTATGTAGAAGTCTCTGTTATCTGATCTGTTAAAGTTTAGTCGATTTCCAGCCTGAATCTCTGGCTTTTAAAGACAGTTTTAATGAAATTGCATCCCTGCATTATTGCAAAAGTGTGAAAGAAATTGCTTCTTCATTGCAACATCTTTAGAGTAAATCTGTAATTCAATAAGAAACATGTACTGTACATAAAACTGCATTTGTGAGTTCAGATGATATGGTGTCTTAAACAGCCTGGGATATTCCATTCAATTACTTACACTGCACACAATTAGTACAAATTGTCACGCCACTACTGCGGCCTGATGTAGCCTACTGTATGAACACAGATCTATGCAAAGTGTTATACATGAGCCTCCATGGTGTTTATAAGAGCTGTATAGCTAATTGTTATCAGCAAAGCAAATTTGGTATTAGTAAAAAATGTCAAATATCAGCCCATTCACAATTAACATCTGTAAATGACCCACAATACATCTAAATGCATAATTTCTTAGATCCTATTTGGGATCCTATAACAAATCAAAGCCTTATAGAGTTCATGAATTAAGTTGTCTTGGAGTCAGAAGACTGTGATGTTGGTGAGATGAACAGAAAGACATTCATCTCATGTGACTAAGCGGAAATGCTAAATTGATTCACTAAAGGCCAGCCATGTGTGAAGATGAGTTATATTGCATGTGGAAGAGCAATATAGGAAACTGATTCAGCTGCTTTATTGAGCGAAGTTCAGTTTGGTGGATTTACCCATGCAATTTCATGGAAAACTAAAGGAAATCTATATCTTCACATATTCTGAATAAAATGACAGTGAGAACCAATGACTTTCAAAAGTATAAGGTGTTCAGGGGCATTTCTTCCTGTCTGGCGTGAAAGAGTCCCTCTCACGTGTCTGTGATCCTCTGGGGTCTCGTGTCTAAAACTTTGCGTAGATTTAATTTTTAAAATGGTGCGTATACATAAAAGGAAGCATGAATATGTTCAGATTTGTCCTTATCAGAACCTCTGCAAATTTCCCTTTATAAATTCTAATCAGCAGAAGATTGTGTGTACACTGTAAACAAAAACAAAAACAAAAAAGCCTACCTTACATTTTTAAGTAAATCAACTTGGATGTTTAAGTCATTTCCACTTAAATTACATTAAACTGACTTAAAAAGTGAGTCAAAACTTACTATAAATAACTTTTTCAACTACATGTCAACTTATTCTACTAACCCGAACCCAAACACATAATACTTACAGTCTACTAATACTTACAGCCTACTAATACTCTAATGAGAGTTAGTTGACATGGAGGTGCAAGGCTACTTTAGTCAGTGGAATGTCTAATGGCGACCATCAAAATAAAGTGTAACCGGATCTTTTTAGAAACCGGACGAGTTACGGACGAGTTACGGAAGAGTTACGGACGAGTTACGGACGAGTTACGGAAGAGTTACGGACGACTTACGAACGAGCTACGGAAGAGTTACGGAAGAGTTACGGACGAGTTACGGAAGAGTTACGGACGACTTACGAACGAACTACGGAAGAGTTACGGAAGAGTTACGGATGAGCTACGGAAGAGTTACGGACGAGTAACGGACGAGTTACGGAAGAGTTACGGACGAGTTACGGAAGAGTTACGGACGACTTACGGACAAGCTACGGAAGAGTTACGGAAGAGTTACGGAAGAGTTACGGAAGAGTTACGGACGAGCTACGGAAGAGTTACGGACGAGTTACGGAAGAGTTACGGACGAGTTACGGAAGAGTTACGGACGACTTACGGAAGAGTTACGGACGAGTTACGGAAGAGTTACGGACGAGTTACGGAAGAGTTACAGACGAGTTACGGACGAGTTACGGAAGAGTTACGGACGACTTACGAACGAGCTACGGAAGAGTTACGGAAGAGTTACGGACGAGTTACGGAAGAGTTACGGACGACTTACGAACGAACTACGGAAGAGTTACGGAAGAGTTACGGACGAGCTACGGAAGAGTTACGGACGAGTAACGGACGAGTTACGGAAGAGTTACGGACGAGTTACGGAAGAGTTACGGACGACTTACGGACAAGCTACAGAAGAGTTACGGAAGAGTTACGGAAGAGTTACGGACGAGCTACGGAAGAGTTACGGACGAGTTACGGAAGAGTTACGGACGAGTTACGGAAGAGTTACGGACGACTTACGGACAAGCTACGGAAGAGTTACGGAAGAGTTACGGAAGAGTTACGGACGAGCTACGGAAGAGTTACGGACGAGTTACGGAAGAGTTACGGAAGAGTTACGGACGACTTACGGAAGAGTTACGGACGACTTACGGACGAGTTACGGACGAGTTACGGACGAGTTGCAAGTGCTGGAGGGCACATTTGGCGTCTGTATAGGGATGTGCATTTCTCTTGGACACGCGGCCGTATACACCTGTTGAAAATGAAATAATTGTCATTTTTCTGTGAACTCTTCCCTGAATTAACTGATTTCTATAGGAAAGCAAACGTACTGTAGGTGGGCTTTGTACCTAAAACCTGAGCACAAGTCTAATTATTGCACATTTCCATCATGAAGCAGCACAAGGACAGCTGCATGAACATTTGCAGTTGTGGATTGTCCTGCAAACAAGCAAATGACGGTTTCGTTTCACAGCAAAAATGGCTCCAAGTTCAAAAAAAGCTAACAGATTATGTTTACCTCCCGAAAACAGCTTATCAAAGCATCATTAAGCCAGTCAGCGCTCCCTCTCCTATATCAGGAGCTAATGATCCGTGTAATGTCTCTGCTTTCCCCACGGATGTTTTTCTCTCTGCGCGATGCTATCTGGCATGATATGCGCATCCAGACACGGATGACCTTTTTGTGAGGATTCAAAGTCCTTCCATGGAGAGCATGACCTCTGTGTGAAGAGCACTGGTACAACTGGAATTCTGTTTCCATATAAAATCAAGAAGAAATGTCAAAGCAGTTTTGAAACAGTGTGTGTATTCAATAAAAACTTGACTTATGAACTTGGGTGTACATATGGTAGGAAAATTAAGCAATTAACCTTTTTTTTCCAGCGCGCCCTTTCACTGGAGTTGTGTAATTAGATGAGTTAGTGAGTGTGAAGATAAGGTAATCACATCACACCCCTGCAGACTCGAATGCCACTGATTATGTCCACCTCTGCCACCTGCGCATCCCATAAATGACCGGCAAACTTCTTCCCGTTTCAGCTGAGTCCCCTTTATTTGTTCTAATGAACTATATGGTCAATGCACACGACCGGATCATATTTCATATACATTTCGGCTGAATTTCGTATACACACAGAAGTAAATAATTGGACACAAAGGGTCAGATTTACTAAACAGGGCAAATTAGCATGAGACCACAGTCCCGTAAAAGTGCAGATGAGAGTGGAAAGTTCAAATAAAAAAACACAGATGCAGCCGGATCATTTCCATGATGAACAACGCAATCTACCAAGAGCAGCGTGGATTACTGTAGCGTCTGGTTTAACCCCTTTAAAGGAGTAGTTCACCTCAAAATGAACATTTCCTGATAATTTACTCACCCCAATGCCATCCAAGATGTCCATGTCCTTCTTTCTTCAGTGGAAAATAAATTATGTATTTTGAGGAAAACATTTCAGGATTTTTCTCCACACAATGGACTTCAATGGCAACCAGAATGTTGAAGTTCAAATCAATGCCGTTTCAAAGGGCTCTGCACGATCCCAGCTGAGGAATAGGGTCTATCTAGCGAAACGATCGGTCATTTTCTAAAGAAAATAAAAATGTATATACTTTTTAACCACAATTGTTCATCTTGTGCTGGTCTGCGACGCGCCACGTATTACGTCATCACGTTGGAAAGGTCACGAAAAAAAGAAGAAAATAATACTAATAAATTAAATCAAAGATGTCGGACGATTTTGAAGTTGGAAGAGAAAATGAGATGGAATTTTTCACCCTTCCCTACCTTTTTGAACCGGAGTACACAGACAAATAACTTAGACAGATGACGTGAAACGTGACCTTTCCAACGTGATGATGTAATGCGTGGCGCAATAATGTAGAATAATCGACAGTTATCATTTTTGTCATAATCGTGCAGCCCTAATCATTTCTATTAATTTCCCACTGAATTATGCAACCTAAAGAGCTGAAAGAGTCCTGTACACTTCCTCGTTCTGATAGATACACTGAAAGATTTCTACCCCTTAAACAAGAAGCTAATAAACAAAATTACAATATGGTTATATATGGTTAAATGGTTTGTGTGCTATTTTCATGCGGTTTGGTGTATTTTCATATCAATAATGGATGTTAGCATTGCAAATGCTAAGCAGGTGCAGCGATTAGCTGCATATAAAAGGCTAATGTAACACGCAAGACATGCTAGACATGCATTCATGAATGAACCCGTGGCAGATCTATACAGGTGGAGCTGGGGAAGGGGGAGGGCTTCTGAAAGCGCACTGCAGACTGATCACAGCAACACTACCCACAGTTCTTTGAATGTTGAGCCGCAGCTCATTGGCCGCAGATGCAACAACAACAACCAATCAGCTGTGCTATGTAGATAATGACGTGATCGCTACCAAAGTTAAAGACCTATCAGCCATCTCTAATGCACCTGTCATGCCAGGAGCTTTTCTATTCCATAAACTAATTTGTTAAAAGAATTCACATGAGGTCCCAAGAATATGCTTTTTTTCCCTAGAAAGACTTCGGATAATAGAGGGATTAAAGGGATAGTTCACCCAACAATCGAGAATTCATCATTTACTCACACTCAAGTTGTTACAAACCTGTACAACCGTCTTTATTATGCGGAGCACAAAAGAAGATATTCTGAATAATGTTTGTAAGCAAACAGTTTTGGGGTATCATTGACTTCATACAAATAGTAACATTTTAGGGGGGAAAGAGTTCAAGTTTTTGTCAAAGATTACGTCCAGACGGGATTCAGAACAATGATAAAAACACAGATGGAGTCCATCAACACTCCTAAAGCTTCACAGTCGTGACCTCTTCATGGGTTCAACATTTCAATCTGTAACATTAGGCAGTTTTGATTTATATGCTGTTGAATCTCTGATGATCACATGAGCTGAATTGTGCGTAAGCAATCTTCTGTTCATTCCTTCTCGTTCATGCAGATCTTCTTCTTCTTAACTTGTTTTTGGATCTGGAGATGCTGTACTACTTCAGACGATCCATAACATCAACCCCTACCGTATCACAGTGAAAACATGGATCGCCAGAATAAAAACATCAATGGCGGGGAAGCGGTGTGTCATAAATGATGGAAAATCTCATCAATGGCGGGGAAAGTGTTAACATCACTAAACCAACCTGTATATACATCAATTTACAGTACCAGTCAAAAGTTTGGAAACACTACTATTTGTAATGCTTTTGAAAGAAGTCTCTTGAAGTCTCTTATGCTCATCAAGCCTGCAGTTAAAAAAAAAAAAAAAAAAAAAAAAAAAAACAGTAATATTATGAAATATTATTACAATTTAAAATAATGGTTCTCTTTTTTTAATATACTTTAAAATGTAATTTATTTTTGTGATGCAAAGCTGAATTTTCATCAGCAAGTACTCCAGTCTTTGGTGTCTTATGATCCTTCAGAAATCATTCTAATATGCTGATTTATGATCAATGTTGGAAACAGTTGTGCTGCTTAATATTTTTTTTATAACCTGAGATACTTTTTTCAGGATTATTTGATGAATAAAAAGTTAAAAAGAACTGTATTTATTTAGAATAGAAATCTTTTGTAACAATATACACTACCGTTCAAAAGTTTGGGAACAATAACTTTTTTTTTTTTTAAGAAATTAGTACTTTAATTCAACAAGGATGCGTTAAATTGATAAAAGGTGATGGTAACGATTTATATTGTTAGAAATGTTTTTATTTTGAATAAATGCTGTTTTTATGAATAAATGCTGTTAACGTTTTACTCATCAATGAATCCTGAAAAAAGTATTCCAAAAAAATATATTAAACAGCACAACTGTTTCCATCATTGATAATAACTGAGTATCAAATCAGCATATTAGAATGATTTCTGAAGGATCATAAGACACCAAAGACTGGAGTACTTGCTGATGAAAATTCAGCTTTGCATCACAAAAATAAATTACATTTTAAAGTATATTAAAAAAGAGAACCATTATTTTAAATTGTAATAATATTTCATAATATTACTGTTTTTTTTTTTTTTTTTTTTTTTTTTACTGCAGGCTTGATGAGCATAAGAGACTTCTTTCAAAAGCATTAAAAATAGTAGTGTTTCCAAACTTTTGACTGGTACTGTATATCAACAAAACTCATTTTTATGGGTTTAATTAGGTAGAAATAGCTCTTTAAAGTAAAAGGCTACCACTGTGACACTTCAGTTTCAAATACAGGCAACAGGCGACAGTAAATGTCTTCATATCTCCATCTATTTCTCTTTTTCTGTTGGAGAAAAAAGGGAAATCTGCAGTAATCATCACTGTACGGCCGCTGTGCAGTTTAACCTGCTCTTGTTTACAGTATTCGGCATAAAATACATACTTTTGCCATATTTTTTTTTTCCCCAATAAAGTGTCCAAATACTTTTTTTTGGTTCCACTAGCACACATTTTTTTGTTTTTTGCTCATTTCATGAATCTGCAAATCTTCCGTCACATAAACATGATGAAGCGTGTTAAATATGGATGTTCCTCTAAAGATGCATTAGGGAGGTTCGTAATGAAATCAGATTATTTTGGGAAGCTGCTCTAGCTTTTTTAGGTTAATGGCAGCTACAGGGAGAAATGGGGGGAAATTGAGATGAAACAGGAGAAAGCCAAAGGAAATTGGTAATGTGACGGATGTGGGGACATAAAACGGCAAGATATAAGCAAACAAAGCAATGGAAACAAAAGGCGAGCGTGCTTTAGGGCTGTTTGTATGTGCAGGTCAGGCCCAGAATAAGAGTGACACGTCGTCCATAAGACTGAGCCGCGGGAGCATTGTGTTTCATCAGGCCCTTGCTTTCATCTCATTGTCATCTGGGGTCCAAAAGCCATCAAATCAGAAAGGCAAAAGGAAGAGAAACAAAAGGAACGAGGGGCTTCAAGCAGAGACTGCGACTGTGCATCAAATCAGAAGATGAGGCTAAGGCTCGGAGACTTTATCCTGAAGCTTTCCAACACTGGCCTGCGCTTTCATTACCCGTCCCGCAGACTACAACCGGTTACGGCACAGCGGAAGGGACACTTTCTGCGTAATTCACTGTGTTACTGAGAGAGGAGAGTGCTAACACACACACACACACACACACACACAGATAATTGCTTTTGTGTAGTCATATAGTCAAGGAAATAGATGGATATGTAGCAATCTTGGAGCTCAGATTTTGCTTGTAAGGAAGCAAATTGTGACAACACATTTGCACAGATCAGTTTCATCCATCTATGAGTTCGCATGTTTCATTTGCAATTTGCGATGTTCATCCAAGTTTGCATCCAAGAAACCAGAAGTAGTTTAAAGTTGCGGTCACTATTACCATTTTCAACGAATGTTCTCGGGCGAAATCGAGTCATTTCAATTGGAAACTGTGTGATCTAGAATTTCGACGCAGATTTCGCACTGGGTTCAAGCTGGTCACGCGGATTCGCTGTGTTGACCAACAGAAAGCTGCATACATCTCAACACTATGACAATGGGACTTTTTTTGCATGTGAAATGTCGCTTATAAATGCGAAATGCATGCACCTTCATTCAGAAAATCAAACTAATTCCATAACAGTTGCAGTGTGTTAGACAGGTTTGAGCCAAAGACAAAGTCTTTATTGTCATTTCGTATTATCATTGTTATTACGTCTGTATAACTTATTTTAAATAGTTCGTTTGACTCTTCTGTATCTTGTAAAAAGAAATACTATTTCTAATTTTCTGCATCCATTGATCTGGATCTGAATCTACAGGTAATGTTAAACTAAGCATGAAAACAGCTAACAGTCGTGATCAGATCTACAGCTTATTGAGGATCCAGTGTGCTCTGATTTAAAACTCACCCATTACATCCACATTCATGTCCTGTGCATAATGGAAAAATACCGCCCCTGGCAAATATGATATAATCACTGATCAGACAGTGTCACAGTGTCTTCAGAACACTCTGGCCTCCTTACATCGAAAGCCTTGTGAGAGCAGATATAAAAGAACAATGACATAATTCTGTACCAAACAATATAATAATTGTATAAATATTGAAAGGGAGGATTATTAAAGGCAAAACACTAGCTTGCGTTTACATGCAACCAAATAGTCCCTTCATAATCGGACTGAAAATACTTCATATTTTATATTACATATGGATCAATACATCCTCGAGTTTAATCCGAATGGAAGTGGAATGGTTTTGGACTCATAATTGTATGTTAATAAAGCAATAAGCCCCGTGAAGCCGTGATTTACAATGAGTGTAGTACAGCTGAGGAGCATTGATAGACTCGATGCGGAGCAGAGTAAAACCCCCTTAGCTGTTCTAAATTCACTGTAAATCACGGCTTCAAGGGGCTTATTGCTTTTATAAATGATTTAAATATTTATTTTATTCATAAAATAAACACCAGCAACAAAAAATATAACGTTATAACACATGTATTCCTCTGCCAAGCAATGTAGTTCCAAAGAGTTGGACAAGCAACACATGCAGCAACAAAGAACACTAATGTAACGCGGTCACAGGTGTGTGTGTGCGTGTGTGTGTGTGTGTGTGTGTGTGGAGTAACACTAATGTAATGCGGTCACAGGTGTGTGTGTGTGTGTGTGTGTGTGTGTGTGTGTGTTTGTGGAGAAACACTAATGTAATGCGGTCACAGGTGTGTGTTTGTGGAGTAACACTAATGTAATGCGGTCAAAGGTGTGTGTTTGTGGAGTAACACTAATGTAACGCGGTCACAGGTGTGTGTTTGTGGAGTAACACTAATGTAATGCGCTCACAGCTGTGTGTTTGTGGAGTAACACTAATGTAACGCGATCACAGGTGTGTGTTTGTGGAGTAACACTAATGTAACGCGGTCACAGGTGTGTGTTTGTGGAGTAACACTAATGTAACGCGGTCACAGGTGTGTGAGTGTGGAGTAACACTAATGTAATGCAGTCACAGGTGTGTGTTTGTGGAGTAACACTAATGTAATGCGGTCACAGGTGTGTGTTTGTGGAGTAACACTAATGTAATGCGGTCAAAGGTGTGTGTTTGTGGAGTAACACTAATGTAACGCGGTCACAGGTGTGTGTTTGTGGAGTAACACTAATGTAATGCGCTCACAGCTGTGTGTTTGTGGAGTAACACTAATGTAACGCGATCACAGGTGTGTGTTTGTGGAGTAACACTAATGTAACGCGGTCACAGGTGTGTGTTTGTGGAGTAACACTAATGTAATGCGGTCACAGGTGTGTGAGTGTGGAGTAACACTAATGTAATGCAGTCACAGGTGTGTGTTTGTGGAGTAACACTAATGTAATGCGGTCACAGGTGTGTGTTTGTGGAGTAACACTAATGTAATGCGGTCACAGGTGTGTGTTTGTGGAGTAACACTAATGTAACGCGGTCACAGGTGTGTGTTTGTGGAGTAACACTAATGTAATGCGCTCACAGCTGTGTGTTTGTGGAGTAACACTAATGTAACGCGATCACAGGTGTGTGTTTGTGGAGTAACACTAATGTAACGCGGTCACAGGTGTGTGTTTGTGGAGTAACACTAATGTAATGCGGTCACAGGTGTGTGAGTGTGGAGTAACACTAATGTAATGCAGTCACAGGTGTGTGTTTGTGGAGTAACACTAATGTAATGCGGTCACAGGTGTGTGTTTGTGGAGTAACACTAATGTAATGCGGTCACAGGTGTGTGTTTGTGGAGTAACACTAATGTAATGCGGTCACAGGTGTGTGTTTGTGGAGTAACACTAATGTAACGCGGTCACAGGTGTGTGTTTGTGGAGTAACACTAATGTAATGCGGTCACAGGTGTGTGAGTGTGGAGTAACACTAATGTAATGCGGTCACAGGTGTGTGTTTGTGGAGTAACACTAATGTAATGCGGTCACAGGTGTGTGAGTGTGGAGTAACACTAATGCAACGCGGTCACAGGTGTGTGTTTGTGGAGTAACACTAATGTAATGCGGTCACAGGTGTGTGAGTGTGGAGTAACACTAATGTAATGCAGTCACAGGTGTGTGTTTGTGGAGTAACACTAATGTAACACGGTCACAGGTGTGTGAGTGTGGAGTAACACTAATGTAATGCAGTCACAGGTGTGTGTTTGTGGAGTAACACTAATGTAATGCGGTCACAGGTGTGTGAGTTTGGAGTAACACTAATGTAATGCAGTCACAGGTGTGTGTTTGTGGAGTAACACTAATGTAATGCGGTCACAGGTGTGTGAGTGTGGAGTAACACTAATGTAATGCAGTCACAGGTGTGTGTTTGTGGAGTAACACTAATGTAACGCGGTCACAGGTGTGTGAGTGTGGAGTAACACTAATGTAATGCAGTCACAGGTGTGTGTTTGTGGAGTAACACTAATGTAACGCGATCACAGGTGTGTGTTTGTGGAGTAACACTAATGTAACGCGATCACAGGTGTGTGTTTGTGGAGTAACACTAATGTAATGCGGTCACAGGTGTGTGTTTGTGGAGTAACACTAATGTAATGCGGTCACAGGTGTGTGAGTGTGGAGTAACACTAATGTAATGCGGTCACAGGTGTGTGTGTGTGTGTGTGTGTGTGTGTGTGTGTGTGTGTGTGTGTGTGTGTGTGTGTGTGTGTGTGTGTGTGTGTGTGTGTGTGTGTGTGTGGAGTAACACTAATGTAACGCGATCACAGGTGTGTGTTTGTGGAGTAACACTAATGTAACGCGGTCACAGGTGTGTGTTTGTGGAGTAACACTAATGTAATGCGGTCACAGGTGTGTGAGTGTGGAGTAACACTAATGTAATGCAGTCACAGGTGTGTGTTTGTGGAGTAACACTAATGTAATGCGGTCACAGGTTTGTGAGTGTGGAGTAACACTAATGTAACGCGGTCACAGGTGTGTGTTTGTGGAGTAACACTAATGTAATGCGGTCACAGGTGTGTGTTTGTGGAGTAACACTAATGTAATGCGGTCACAGGTGTGTGTTTGTGGAGTAACACTAATGTAATGCGGTCACAGGTGTGTGAGTGTGGAGTAACACTAATGTAATGCGGTCACAGGTGTGTGTTTGTGGAGTAACACTAATGTAACGCGGTCACAGGTGTGTGTGTTTGTGGAGTAACACTAATGTAATGCGGTCACAGGTGTGTGTTTGTGGAGTAACACTAGTGTAACGCGGTCACAGGTGTGTGTTTGTGGAGTAACACTAATGTAATGCGATCACAGGTGTGTGTTTGTGGAGTAACACTAGTGTAACGCGGTCACAGGTGTGTGTTTGTGGAGTAACACTAATGTAAGGCGGTCACAGGTGTGTGAGTGTGGAGTAACACTAATGTAATGCAGTCACAAGTGTGTGTGTGTGTGTGTGTGTGTGTGTGTGTGTGTGTGTGTGTGTGTGTGTGTGTGTGTGTGGAGTAACACTAATGTAACGCGATCACAGGTGTGTGTTTGTGGAGTAACACTAATGTAATGCGGTCACAGGTGTGTGTGTTTGTGGAGTAACACTAATGTAATGCGGTCACAGGTGTGTGAGTGTGGAGTAACACTAATGTAATGCGGTCACAGGTGTGTGTTTGTGGAGTAACACTAATGTAACGCGGTCACAGGTGTGTGTTTGTGGAGTAACACTAGTGTAACGCGGTCACAGGTGTGTGTTTGTGGAGTAACACTAATGTAATGCGATCACAGGTGTGTGTTTGTGGAGTAACACTAGTGTAACGCGGTCACAGGTGTGTGTTTGTGGAGTAACACTAGTGTAACGCGGTCACAGGTGTGTGTTTGTGGAGTAACACTAGTGTAACGCGGTCACAGGTGTGTGTTTGTGGAGTAACACTAATGTAATGCGGTCACAGGTGTGTGTTTGTGGAGTAACACTAGTGTAACGTGGTCACAGGTGTGTGTTTGTGGAGTAACACTAATGTAATGCGATCACAGGTGTGTGTTTGTGGAGTAACACTAGTGTAACGCGGTCACAGGTGTGTGTTTGTGGAGTAACACTAGTGTAACGCGGTCACAGGTGTGTGTTTGTGGAGTAACACTAGTGTAACGCGGTCACAGGTGTGTGTTTGTGGAGTAACACTAATGTAATGCGGTCACAGGTGTGTGTTTGTGGAGTAACACTAATGTAACGCGGTCACAGGTGTGTGTTTGTGGAGTAACACTAATGTAACGCGGTCACAGGTGTGTGTTTGTGGAGTAACACTAGTGTAACGCGGTCACAGGTGTGTGTTTGTGGAGTAACACTAATGTAACGCGGTCACAGGTGTGTGTTTGTGGAGTAACACTAATGTAACGCGGTCACAGGTGTGTGTTTGTGGAGTAACACTAGTGTAACGCGGTCACAGGTGTGTGTTTGTGGAGTAACACTAATGTAACGCGGTCACAGGTGTGTGTTTGTGGAGTAATTTACAACGGCTTCGAACGCGGCTCAACCAATCAGAATCCAGGACCGGAACTATCCGTTTTATAATTAAAATTAAATGACATTCAAATATAGTTTACATTTTTATTAAATGCAGTTAGTCGAACTTTAGAGTGTTTTTGGGCCACTTAAGTACATATTAGGCCCCTGGTTTCACAGACAAGGCTAAAATCGAGTCCCAGACTAAAAGTAAGCAATAAGGTTTGAGAGGCTGTTCTGGATCGTGAATAAATACAGTTGTTTATTTTCACGGTAGAGAAGACTTTTATATTGAAAGTTCTTAAACTTGTGATCATGGAGAAGCAAGACGCAACTGATAAATGACTAGCATGTCACGGCACTGGAAAACCCCTGAACTGTTAAAAGGACAAGAGATCCAGCGGACATTCAAATGGATATTTTATTATGAATATAGGACTGACCTGAAGGATGCTTAATCTACTGTAAAAGCAGGAACTCTTACTCGATCTCTCTCACAATACTCTATAAGCTTCAATGAACGATATCAATGAGATCAAACATATGTTTACGTTGCTAAGAGTGGTTGCTAGGGGTGGTGTGTAGTGATACATAGAACCGTTTATCGTGAATAAAACACAGCTATTGACCAATCAGAATCAAGGACTGGAACTAACCGTTTTATAACGCATGTTTGAGCTGCTTTAACTGAAAGCACTGATATATCTTAAAATGTGTCAGTGCCATTATTTTGTCTCAAAATTCACACCAGTAATGTTTTTTTTTTTTTTAAGGCGTATTTATTAAAACCACTTAAATGCTCTAATTGAACTAAGGCCTAATCCTGGCCTAATCTAAGCCCTGTCTGTGAAATCAGGCTTATATGTAATAATTTCATTATTACTTCTGCTGTCTTTGAAATAATGTTAAAGTGTTCTGATTAAAGTACTGACATGCATTTATGGCAAACTAAAATATACTTTAATGTCGTTCCTGTTGAAACCTGTATGTCATGCATTTAAATGTATTTGTAATGATGAAGTTGCAATTTATTTAAAATATATGAATTTTTGAAAAAGACACTACAGTTAAAATTACAATCAAGTGCTTTAATATGTTAGTCAACACATCAAAATAAGTGTACTTAAAGCACGACAGTTCTTTCATTTGACATTATTACAAAGTGCACTTTTAAAAGTATATCTAAACAAAGTCATGAAAGTGTACTCTCTTTAAGCACACTTAAGTGTCCTTTAATTTCATTAATATTATCTGCAAGTACTTTACTTTTAATTTAAATATTAGTACTATTTTTAAATATAAGTTCAAAAGTTCACTTCAATACAATTAAGCAAACATATTTTTCACAAGGGTATATACTCTATAACCCTCGTCGACCTCTCGTGAATCACTCGTCAAATCAAAGAAACCTTGAACTGCGCCGAGTCTGTGATCAAACAAGGAAAGATTGTCCAGATGTTGAATTTACTGTATAGAAGCCATGTGGAGTGCTTTAAAAACCATGCATACCAGTGCAGCCCCAGTACATGTACAGTGTGTGCTCCTTCCAACATGCTTACAGTTTTAGAGCAACAACACCGGGTTTAGTGTGCTTTGGACCATTTGTCCCATGAGCTGTGAAGTGCCAAGCCTCCAGCTCTGAGAGGCTCAGGGAATGGCCATCACAAATCGCAGCATTTTGAAGCTAAGTGAGGGCAACCATCACACCACCGTTTATCCGCTTCAACTTACATTACACACCCGACCTAATGTCTCTGACCTTCTCTATTGCCAAGTTGCCTATATCATTTTCTTACAGTTTTCAGGCTGCTTTAATAGCGCAGTCTTTCATATCTAGAGTTCGCAGCAATCAGTGTTGTGGCGTTGTCAGATCAGCCCTTCAGAAGAGCAGGAAACCTGCGAGAAACTTCCTCAGGAAAGTTTAGGGCAAATGCTGAGAGTTTAAGAAAAGAGCCTCGTCGAGTGATCTCGAGGACAGGATTGTCAGGTTTTTCTCATTAGCAAGGCTTCCTCTTGTAACTTCTGTTCGACTCAAAGAGCATATCAAAGGATTTAACTCGTGCACTTTGAGCAGCTGTTGACTAACAGAAGAGCCTTGATCTGTGGAAGTTTTATGGATGATAAGCACATTAAACCCTTGTTCTTTTGGAAATTTCCTTTCTTTGAGCTTGTCAAGAGAGAGTGCCGTGTGAGAGTTAAGACATCCGACATCAACCTGACAGTCATCTTGAGATCTGTGATGTGTTTTCCACCAGATGAATATTGGCCACAAGATGGCACTAAATAAAGCAAGTAATACATCTTTTGCAGACATCAGGGCGTTGAAGAGATGATCACTGGCACGTGACCTGAGCGATCATTACTGTAAATGCCTCTTACTGTAAAGATGATTTGCTGCTGCCAAGCGGAAGGTTAGGATGAAGTTTGTGACATTTTATAATTTTGAAAACAATTCAAACTCCCCCTGTGGTTAAAATAATGTTCTTAATGTTGTTTATGTGTCTATGTGGTGTTTTTAATATGCTTAATATGTGTAAACTCATAAGTCGACACCATTGCTGAGTATTTCCTCCTAAAAACTGCAGTGAACCAAAGACAGTCTCAAAAACACGCTTTGAAATCGCTGGTGTTTCTGACGTCACAAACTACCTTGTAACCAATCAGATCAACGTGTGATCGTCAACCAGTGGATCTCTGAGCTGAGTGAGTGAGTGGAGGCGGGGCTCATTTGCATATTCATAGAACCGCGCATACTAAATGAGGCAAGGGTGTCACGTTACATTCAAGATATTCAAAGCCATGAAGACCTTTTTTTAAAGGAAAAAACATTTAAATATGTCATTTTGGTGATCAATAACATGATTGACTACAGGGGGACTTTAACCCTATCTGATGCAGTGTGTAACCATGTTGAAAGACGTATCCCATGGCCATATTCTAGGATGACAATGCCAAGATTCATCAGGCTTATATTGTGAAAGAGCGAGCACAAGAAATCATTTTCACACTGAGTCCTGACTTTAACCCCATTCAAAGTCTTTAACGCCACTTCATAACTATATAAACGTCCAAACCAACGCACAATATCGTTCTGTTTTGTCATCTACCGCTTTAAATGCTTGAGCTCTTTAAAGAAGGATGAATTCTGGTTGGTCAATGTTTTTATCGTTCATCAGCTAAAAAAATAAAAAGTTATAATAGTGAATCCAACTATATCGACCCCTTGTGCTGTTAAAGGTATAGGCGAGGTGTGGACTCTGCTATTCTTTTAATTAAGTATATTCTTCTGAATCTATATATCTTTATCATTATAGTTATCGTCCTTGGCGTGGAAGGACCTTCAGACTATATTTGACTCCGCCACTATCAATACATAATCTTGAATGCAACTCTTGATGGAAATAAATGTTGTGACTTTGCATGAGGTTGTCGAAGCGACTCCACAATGAATGCGCACAGCAATCAAAGCTAAAGGTCATCCAGTGAAATATTAGAGTGCACAACTTTTTTGGGTCACTGAAATTATCAGGCATGAGCCGTTTTGACTAATCAATCTATATTTCATGAACGCAATATCAGAGTTATTGACAAGTACAAAAAATGAACACCAGGACCCAGTTGTTCAAAAAGTCTAATCTGGATCAGAATTATCTAGATTTGGGGAATCCCATGTTTTGCTATCCAGGATCAAGTATATACTTTTGTGCTGTGCATATTTTCAAAGCTAAATATGATTGGATCACAATTTGTCAGATTACCAAATCTGGATTACCAGTGCTCCAAATATAAGATAAATGAACTACAGGTAAAGAGTCAGTGTGGGTCTCTTTAAGAGTTTTATTGGAAGAGAAAGAAAACAGCATAAACAAACTAACATTCCCTAACATTTCCAATGTCCTTTAAACAATCCGACGCCGACGGAGGCACTAAAGGTGATGGAAAAAATATGAAATGGGAGAAGAATTATGTTTTAATGCTTTTGCGCTCTCTCACAAAAGTTTTACATTCCCCCAAATAACTGCTTTAATTAGCGAAGAACTCAAGTTTTGAGAGTGAATGCAAAGTTTCTTGGGGGAACGAAAACCTTTGCAAGAGAATACAAAACATAATTTTTTCTGTCCCTTTAGGCTTTCCATAGCTCTTCGTTTGACACACCACGAAAACTAACAAATATATATGCAATAAGGGACGCAGTTGTCAGAAACTACTTGGCTGGCTCATCTCTGATGATTGTGCAGATAATGCAGTGATCAAAAACACTTGAAATGAAAAAGGCCTATATTATTTTAGACAGCTACAGTATTTCTGGGATTATTCCATGATATCAACTGTACTTTACTGTACTAATGTCTACTTCTACTTGATTATTTTAGCAGTTAAACTAATCAAGAGCGAAATATAAATGTGTGTATTACATGATATAAATGTTGTATTTTTTGACCAGTTTTAAAGTATTACTTTTTCTTTTTTTTTGTCCCTGAAATCCACCCTTCTGCTGGGATCAAGCTAATCCTGATTTTCTTTGGATCAAAGGAATCCCAATCTCACTAATAAGCTTTAAAGAACACAAACAAACTGATGGTTTAATCCAGATCAAAACCAAGATTGGATTTCCAAATCCTTTTTGAACAACCCATTTTCAAGATTTGATCCAATCCGATAGCCGGTCCTGGAAAAGCCGAGGATTGGCCTCAGATGTGATCAAATGCCAGTCCCAGGGGGCGCTAGAACGCTGAGGATGACGTAACGAGATTCATTCATCTCAGCATCCTTAAAAAGGCCTTTTACCTTCAGCATCTTCAGCATCTGCAACATCTGCAACATCTTCAGCATCTTCAGCATCTTCAGCATCTTCAGCATCTGCAACATCTGCTTGGCCGAATGTAGTGAATGTGTGGTCCTTCTCTTCCCACGTGACTGGACTGTTTTCTTGGGTAACACTTTATTTTACAGTGTCTTTGTTACATATGTTACTTACCATAGTATTAACAGTAAATTACATGCAAATAGCCCTCAACCAACCCCTAACCCTAACCCTACCCTACCCCTATAGTAAGTACATGTAGTTACTTAATATCACTCTGTATTTAAAAGTATAATTACACTGTAACAATGAAGTGTAACCTTTTCCTGTACATCCACAGGAGAGCTGCGGATCTGTTTGGTAATGGGTTATTAATGCAGGTTTCTGACAGTGTTGCAGTAATTAGAACAGAGTTAATTGTGCTCTCTTCATGTGTTGTTGCCTAAACTGTGCCGTTCTGTCACTTGCATCACTTGCTGTGCCGTTTTGCATTATTCCAGGGAATCGTTCGGCTGCTGCACTAATAAAGCTCTTCTCTTTTGTGATGAATGTTACATTGGGCATAAATATTTCAGGCACACATGCAGCTTTGATGCTGGCGCTGTATCATCGCCGGTAAGTGTGTCACCTCCTCTCTGCCTTTGAAACAGTGATGCTCTTCTGTTGCGGATCTACACTCAAAGCTTTTCAAATCTCTTTTATTTGTCGTATGAAGAGACTCCTTGTGTAGTTATTTCTTTGTGCCATTACTTCAGATGATCATATTTCTGTGGAGGCAGTTTTTCTGTCTTTACGTTCTATGCTCAGTTTCTGGAGACAACAGAGCTTGTTGTCACAAGGGTTTCATAGGTACTGTATATATATAGATATACTGTATACAGTAACTATATGTTTTTTAGTCAAAAGTCCAATTACAGACATGCTTGTTTTTTCTAGTAGTGGTTTATTTCAAATACCATGTTCAAAACCCTCTTTACCCTTGACCGAAAAAAAAATACGTTTTATTTTTTTTGAATTTCTTACGTCATCGTAATGGTATGAAACTTGGTAAAGGTTTTGGCACTTGCTGTGTGAACACACACTCACACGCAAAATAAATGGACATGATTCGTAAAGGATAAATGGTCCTCAAAAAAAAAAAAAACAGTCACACTTGTATTGTTCGCATTGGAAACTAATGTGTAACGAACTTCCTCTAGTGGAAGCGTTCGGTACTGCGGCTAAACTAAATCTGACTGAAAGCTCATTTTTTTAGATTTCAGCCTCAAATTTGGAACACAACTTTTTGTGCATTTTTCATAACAATAAACGTAAATTTTTAAACCTTTTTCACTTCAGCAATAATCTGAAGTCAACTGAAGTGACCAAACTGAAGTCTTGCTCTAAAGCATTCGAGATTTACAGTCGTTTAAGGAAATTTCATTTTCAGGTCCATGCTCAAAAAGTGAATAAATGGATTATAAATACTGTATAAATGTATTTTTGTACCACAATACGTTTGAAAACGCATCTTTTTCTCTCATTTTTGTCCTTCCGTCCACACTGAGACGCTGTTTTTGTCCTCATTGGAACAAAATGTAGGCCTATATATATGTATTAGTTTCGATTTAGGGTTTGTGCTTTTACAAAGATTGAGTTCCAGAAGGAAAAGCATTGACTGGAGTGAGAAGTGAATAGTCCTGTTGTGCTCATGCCTCGAGTTTCTGCATTATATACTTTCACAGGGACAGAGTCACTAAGTATTTTCAATTGTGTGACAGTGATGTGCTACACACACCGTACAGGGCGCAACAGGGATACTTTTATTTTACTTTATAAAATATATATAACTTTATTCTATTTTAAACCACTAGTTGGCACAAATCTCAGCTCAGCACTTTTCTTTACATCCGCTTTTCAAGATGCACGTGGAAATTGTTCTGATCCTTGACGTGATCGTGGACAGCAGCGCAACGCTGATTCTGAGCTAATCTGAGCTAATATTTGATGTTTTTAAAAATGTTGTAGATTTAAGGAGCAAATGAGAATCGATAAAATAATTGAATATATTTTTACACAAAGGTCTTGGTAATGATGTTCAGTTTTGTTGAAGGTTATTAAAGCAACAGTTTTTCAGTAATGGACGGATATGTAAAGACACAATAATTAACATGATAATAAACAGATGACTGACTTTTCCATTTGTTGACATGACATGGTTATTCAGATGGGACATATCATATATCAAACCTTAGAGATAATCACCATATTTATAATGAAACCATCATATTTAAAAAACTATATCATAATCAAATCATATCATAAAACATCATATTTATTTGTTACTGCTGTAAAGATTTATTAAATTATTATGCGATCTCATTCAATGCTTTCAGAATCTTTACTTTTTTATAACAAAATAAATTTGTTTCTGTATTTGTCAAATTAGCTTATTTTAATAAACAATATTTAACAAAGAATTTATACTTTTTTAATCAAATTAAGCAGAAAATTGTCTAAACTTTGCTAAAGTGATTTTGAACAATTATTATAGGCTACTAATTAGACATTATTAAAAACACATTTTAGCTGAAGTATTAATCAGTACCGTGTGTGTGTGGAGTAAAAGACCTCGACACCTCAAACATTTATACGATTTTATACAAAATAAACCACTTTTATGATTTATTTTCACACAAAATATTTTGCCCCATCAATGTTCAATACAAATATATATATATATATTTATTTCATTTTTCTGAAGGTATGCCTTTAGCCCATTGAACTTACTTTTTTTCAGTGATTATTATGTTGATTATACAGTACGATTGTAGCGGCATCTCGTGTGTGTGAAGTGTGTGTGTGGCACGAGGATCTTAGGTGTGTGCGTTATATATGCGCTCTCCGTGTGACGTCGCAGGGAGTGTGTGTGTGTGTGTGTGAGAGAGAGAGAGAGAGAGAGAGCAGCTGATATAGGGTGAGCTGGAACAGCGGGTCACTCTCAGTTGAAGGATGGAGTGAAGGAGAGCGGGTGTGTGAGTTCTTCTGTAGATCTGAGTCTCTGGACAGCTAAAGCGCACATCGCACGCAGTATTTCTGTCTCGGCGCAGGAACACGACAGGTAAAGCACAGGCGACTGAGCCTTTCTCACTGTGTTCTGTGATGCTGTCGCGTCTCCATACACACATTATTATGATGATGATGATGATGATGATGATGAAGCGCGAGCGCGGTCGAACTGGGATTAAACCCGTGCTTTATATCTGCATCTGGTGTGTATGGAGAACCTCAGCAAGAGTTTGCTCTGTAGTGTGTGCAGTCAGGGTCTCTGCCTCATGTCTAGTGCGCTGTCTACATGGACAACACTTCTGGGCATCAGTGGCGCGCGCGCGGAGCTGAGCATGCGGTCGAGATACACCTCGATCACACACACACACTCACACACACACACACAAAACAGCAGGACCTTTACTTAGACAGCCAGCTCGTGTTTCATCAGAAATGATCTTTATGTGTTATAGAGTTATACGCTGATGTTTTATCGCTCTATCTATAACAATACAACATTATGCCGATGCCATTTATTAACTGGTTTATTATATAACAATTTATTAATCATTGTTATGACATTCTGTATTTATTTTAACCATATAACAAATGATTGTTTCATATAGGCTACGTGCAATCACACAACTTAGTGACTGAATGCATATGTGGGTTACACTTTATTTTAAAGTAGCATAGTTACATTATACTTACTCACATAGCCTAAGTACTGAGTGATATTAATTAACATGCACTTAGAGTTATGGTTAGGGTTTGATTTAGGGTTGGTTATGTGTATATTAATACTGTTGTTATTACTATAGTAAGTACATTTAGTAACATGATGTAACTAATTAAAGTGTTACCTATTTGTAACAGGAAAATAATGTAAACATTCTACAGTTAAAAAAAACTGTTAATTAGTTCAACTTTAACATGATATTATATTTGAGAAGACACTAGGCTACTTGTAAAATGAATAAAAATCATTCTTCCCAGAATGTCTTTGTGCAAACCATCACATTTGCTCTGTGATTTGGTGTATTTGATTACATGTTTCCAGGTTATTTAATAATCTGTGTTTGCGTGGGCTGAACTGTCATCTGTCTTTATGTTTATTAGTCACAGACGGTCAGTGTTGGTGAAGCTGAAGTCATCACTGGCCTTCTGTGTTATCCGTGATCTTATTTCAGATTTAATAGCTCAAATGGGTCGGGATATTCACTATATAAACTGCAGTGCTGGTAACTGCATCGTTGTATTTTGTAATGTAATGTTCTGGCACAGATTTCACCGTAAAAACAGAATATTGTTGGACGGTGTAGCCGACCAATGAGAAGCGGAAGAAATACAGTGTAAATATGACAAAATAGCTTTATATTAAATGTAATGCTTTTGTTATTATAACCTCTGACATCTGGTCATGATAGTCGGTATCATGCATACTGAATGCCTGTCTGAGTGTGGTTTAAGCATATGAATTAGCCAATACTCATGTAAAGTCGTGTCATGTAAACATCTTACAGCGATTACACTGATTATTAGAGAGAATCACACTATTGGCGCACATGTAAACGCAGTCACTGTTGGGTTGTGTGGTTTTCTCTTTAGAGAAG